>NW_023654774.1:0-4467 GCF_015228065.2 Penaeus monodon
CACAGCACAAATTTTGTTGAAATTTTGCTGAAGAAGAGTTGAAGTTAAAGAGAAATTGCAGACGAACGCGGTTTTTCGCCCTGGAAAAGATACCAAAACCCAGATTCTAAATTTAAAAATTGATCATAGAGAAAAACAGAGAACATCAAATATATATATATAATATAAAATATATATATATAATATATATATAAAATATATATAAATTTATATATAAAATATATATATATATATATATAAAATATATATAATATTTATATATATATATATATATATATATATATATATATATATATATATATGTATATATATATATGTATATATATATAATCTATCTATCTATCTATCTATCTATCTATATATATATGTTTCATGCGCAAGGTGATGTGAAGTGATGGTGTGGTAGCCTAGATAGTGTTAAGTGCTTGCATGCCTTCACGCTTGCAGCTGCCACTACTGGCTGGCCTAGTGCGAAAAAGGGAGCAGCTTTGCATAAGTCCCTCCTGCCAGATCACAGCCTCTTCCGTCATCGAGCCTTCTGCAGTGCCTCCTCATGGCCGCCCATGGGAAACTGGGCACTTTGCGGTCCCAGGCTAAACTGTGGGGGATCTCGGAGCAGCAGGAGGCCCCAGAGGTACAGAGCTATGGCCCACCAGCGTGTGGACACGCCCTAGCTCCATACCACCTCCAGCCCCCTAGCCACCCTGGGGTAATTGGGTGGCTCAGGGGAGTTGGGCCTTGTCAGTCCTCCTCCCCCCAGAAATCCCTCTGGCAAAGCTCCAATAAATGGATATGCTTGGGGAGGGGAGCTGTCCCTCCCACCCACAAAAAAGCGGGCTGTGGGTCCCGCTGGGACTATGAAGCTTATGGGGCAAGCCCCAGGAACCCACAGGGGGATGGGTTGCCTCACATTTGGGGCAGCGTCAGTGGGGGCATGCAAACCAGAGTGACCGCCCAGGCTTAACCTCGGGGGAGCTTTCCGGGTAGGTGCTTGGAACATCCGGTCCTTGCGGCAGGATGAGCAGTTACCTCTCCTATTGCAGGAATTGAAGCGAATGGGAGTTATGGTGGCTGCCCTCTCGAGGTTTAGAAGACCTGGTAGCAGCACGATCAGTATGGATGGATACAACCTCTACTGGTCGGCTGCAGCGATGGTCACCACCTCCAGGGTGTAGCTATAGCCATCTCCAGCCGACTTCAGCCCTCGGTAGTTTGAGGTGACACCGGGTTTATGAGCGTATTATGGCATTGAGACTGATGCATGCTTTTGGCTTCATGTCTCTTATTGTTGTATAGTAACTCGATTTAAAAGAGGCATTCTGAAACCAACTCCCCATCTGTGGCAGACATTTGCCCCCGCGAGATATTTGCATTTTTTCGGGGGCGACTTCAATTGCAGTACCCGGGCTGTGACCGAGCTGGTTTTTATGAAATTGTCTGTCAGCCCTCATGGCTCGGGAGCTGATCCCAGCAGCAAGGATAGCCTCCTTCTCTGGAACTTTGGTAGGCCCCAGAAAATGAGGATCTCTGGCTCCTGGTACCAACCCGCATTGCTGGACATGGTATAGTGAAAATGGGTACAGTGGCCATGGAGATTGACCACATTCTTGTTAGCACGCAATGGGGGATCCTCCACAACTGCGGGGTTTTACCGGAGTGTCGAGTTCTGGGGCACTGACCATAGGCTGGTTGTGGCTACCCTGCGGTCTACTTCAAAACTTTCCATCCCTCCAGTGGCCACCCTAAGGTGTTTCACTTGGACAGACTAAGGGAGGAGGAGTGTGCCAGTGGGTTCACCATGGCGTCTCTGACAGATACACAGAACTGGACAACCTGATGGACCCATTGCTCTGTGGGAGCTCTTCAAGCGCATGACACTCGAAGCAGCCTAGGAGTCCAGTGGCGTACGCCCGAGGGCAAAGGTTTGAATTCCATATCCCTGGAGACATTAGAGGCCGTTGAACATGTCACTTGGCTTGGCTGAATGGTAATCAATTTTTGCATTGCTCCATGGTGTCATAGGGCTCGGACACTGCTGAAAAAGGGACAAGGAACAGTTTCATCAAGGATCTTGCTGAGGAGGTTGAAGGCTATTTCTTTTGGGAACGACCTTCGCCCTCCCTACCAAGCCCCGAGAAAGCTGGACTCTAAGCCCTCCTCACAGATGACTGCAGTCCGATCAACAGAAGGACAGTTTATCTCAGATCATTTTTGGAGTTCGTGACGTTGGGCCGAGTATTTTGAGCAGTTGTACCAGGTAGACCCTCCAACACGTTAGCTTAGATGCAAGATGTCACAATACCTGTGCCGGATTACCCATCAGCGAGGAACCTCCTACAGTAACGGAGGTTAGGATGGCAATTTCAAGCTGAAGAATGGGTAAAGCTTCAGGCATATGTGATATCCCTGCTGAACTTCTAAAGGCTATGGGGTAAACCTATGGCTCAGGGGCCTGCATACAGTCCTGACTGCCATTTGGCAGTCTGGTACCTATCCTCCTGACCTGTTGAGGGGCGTGGTCATCCCTCTCTGGAGGGGAAATGGGATCGTTGGGATTGTAGCAACTACTGTGGCATTACATTGCTCAGCATACCAGGCAAAGTTCTCACCCACATTCTTCTGAAACGGATCCGCAAACCACCTACTGAGGCATCAGAAACTGGAGCAGTCTGGATTTACTCCTGGCAAGTCCATAATAGACCGAATACTAGTGCTTCGAGTAATTGTGGAACGCCGTTGTGAGTTTGGCATGGGTTGCTTGCAACCTACATCGACCTCAAGAAGGCGTTTGACTCATTGCATCAGGAATCACTATGGGAGATCCAGATACTGAGGGAATCCCGACACAGATTATTAGCCTAATAGCAAGCCTTTATACTGGTACTGAAAGTGCTGTAAAGTGTGTGGAGGTATGTCGAACTTCTTCCCTGTTAATTCAGGGTGAGGCAAGGCTGTGTCCTTGCACCAACACTTTTCAACACCTGTATGGACTGGATAATGGGCAGAGCTACTAGCCAAAGTCAGTGTGGAGCAACACTAGGCAGTATCAAGATCTCAGACCTTGACTTTGCTGATGATGTTGCTATCCTATCTGAGTCCCTGGAGTCACTGGTGGCCTGTTAGGGGAACCCTTTCAGTCGAGCCATGTTTGCGGTGAGGGACGTTGAAGTTACAGAGGGTTTTTACATACCTTGGTAGTGTAATCCATATCTCTGGGTTGTCAGACCAAGAAGTCAATAGATGGATTGGTCTGGCAGCAGGAGCCATGAACTCAATCAACAAGATGTCAGTACCCATGCAGAAGGACCAAGCTATGTGTCTTCAAGGTCTTGATATTGCCAGTTTTTGCTCTATGGAAACGAAACCTGGATGCTATCCAATGTCTTGGAGTCTTGTCTTGATGCCTTTTGTAGCAAAGGTCCCTTCGCCGGATCATGGATCGCGCCAATTCAGGCTATATGGGCACCTTAGCTCATTTCCCTGTGGATGACCCTGCCCATCAGGTTGTCTCTTTGCGAGACAACCCTGGGTGGAGGAGGCCCGTGGAACGACCCAGGAGGTCATGGCTTGATGAGAGACCTATTGTGAGGAATTAGAGATGGGCCGTGGGCCTGCCTGGAACTCGCCTGAGGGATCCTCGTGGGCTGGAAGCAAGTTGGATGCTTTTAGCCCTTGTGATGATATATATTTTTATATATTATATTATATATAATAACCAATATTTTTTATACATAACATCCATACCATACAAAACCACACACACACCACACACACACACCACACACACACCAAACACACACATAATATATAGATATTATATTATATTTTATATAATTTTATATATTATATATATAATATATATAATAATTTTTATTTTTATTATAATTTATATAAAATTTTATAAATATATATATAATATAATATATATATATAAATATATATGATAATTAATATATATATATATTATGTAATACATATATATTCTAAAAAAATAATTTAATTAATTTTGTCGCATGTGATAGTCCCTCAAAGAAAGGTAAATTGGTTAGGACGGATTTGAAACAGAAAAAAATTTTTAAAAAAAAGAAAAAGTTTTCATGTATTTCAAAAGACCACCAAAACCTTTCATATTGGGCGACTTTCTACGACCTATTTAAAGAATGGAGCTCCCGTCTGGCCCTTCGACTGTCGCAAAATGTAAAAAAAGAAATAGAAAAATGCAAACAAAAAAAAACAAACAAAGCAACAAAAAATCAATTCTAATCAAATTTCACCTCTATTTTGAAATTTTAAAAGATATGACAGTTCTTCCCAAAAGATCTTCAAAAAAAGTTTTGCTCTAACAAACAAAAGGGGAAAAAGTCTTCCACCCCCAATAGTTAGTCCTTTTTATAAGATATTTTAGAAATTTCGTAACTCAGCAAAAGGTTTTTTGTGGTCTTCTATCGCCTATAGAGCAAAAACCTC
>NW_023654775.1:0-29792 GCF_015228065.2 Penaeus monodon
TTTTTGGGGGGGAAGATTGTACATAGGGGGTCTTTTTAAATTTCCTTGGGAGAAAATTTTTTCAATAAATTTAATTAGCTATTTTTTATGCATAATTTTTATGCATTTAGAGATAATTTTTGATTTGTTTTTTAATCTTTTTATTTTTTTGTAGATATTTTGAAGATTTTTAAATTTTTAAACATTTAATATTCTAGTTAAAAGGTTTTCGCCGTAATGACCTTTAGCTGTTGCGCGGCAGAAATTTTTAAATAACAATCAATAAATCTGTAGGGGGCCCCCTTGGTACAGTACCCTTTTCACGTCTTTTGGCACACATCACATAACTGGGGGAAAGGTCTGGCAGTTTACAACCAGGCCAGAAAAAATTTGAAAAGGGACCTATTTTTAGTTCCTAGAGACCCCCTGAGAGCGGACTACGGCCATAGTTGGCCTCAATGGCGTGGGGAAAACGACCTGCCAAAGGTTTTGTTACTTTTTCCCCCTTGGGGGCGGGCACAAAATAGGGACGTACCACGATCTCGTCCCATATCTCGTCACCTCCCCTCGGATTCCAGTAGCTCTCTAATTTATTAAATGTGGTATCGAGATGTTTTCCCGACCAGCGGGGCCTTGTACATGAGTGCAGGGTGAGTGCGGGGGTCCTTAGTTCCTGCTTCTCTTGGGGCTCCCCGGGTTCATTGCGGGCTTGCCATTTTTTTTTGGTTTCCCCGGGGCCCCCTGCGCGGGGAATTTTTCTGATGAGAGGTTAGAAATGAGGTTTGGAATGCATAGACAACTTGCCCTTGTAATATGGGGATCAACCTATTTGTACTGCCATGCCCTCCCGCCGTGTGTTAATAATTTTATCCCGACAAACATCTCCGGTTGACTGTCCTTTACATACCTTTCTTTTGCTATTACCGTAGTAAACCCGGGATCGAGGGGAAAAATTTAAATTTTTTTGCCAACTTTGCCTTCCCCCAATTTTGTCCCCCTTTGGCGGGGTTTGGGCCCCACGCCCACCTAAAGATAAGGGTAGGGCCGCTGTCCAAGCACCAGCAATGCATGGGCGTTTCGTTCCGTGGAATCTGTAGTTCTATATCATGTGGGCTGAATCATGTAAAGGGCACGTCATGTTCATACATGAATCGTCATCCCCGCTCCTTGTTCGGCCACTGCGGGCCCAAACGTATTGGCCCCTCGTGCCATCCTGTGGGTCAAAGGGGCCCCTGGCTTTGGGCCCCATACGGTTTCATCAGAGCTCAGGGAGGGGGGGGTCCCCGGGCGATGTCTATCCCTCCTGCCCTCGGCTGGCACGGTCGCAGCAGACTGACGTACATTTCCTGGTTTGCGCCGAATGTCGATGGCCCTGTGCTCAAGGCATTTAATGTGCGAATAACTCGTTAATTTTTTGGCGCGCACTCGCGCCAAACTTGCCTGTTCTTTTTTGCATTTGTTGGGAACTGTTCCTGACCATTAGCCCCTTTAACCCCCATAAACGGGCCACCCCGATTGCAAACCCATATCGAACAATCTTAAACCAAATGAAATTTGTGGGGTTTCTTCTATGTTTTCATGGTCGCTCTTGGGGTTTTTTTCCGATACCCCCTTTTCGGAAAGGGTTGTCCCAGGCCAGTAGGTTTTTTTAGCAGCGTAATTGGCTGACAGTTTGGGGTGGTGGGTGAAGACGTCCAGTGTACCCTAAAATGTTTCCCCAAAGGTGAGGGGCCCAGTGTTGGGGGGGGGTTTTGTTGTGTAGCCCCTTTTTAAATCTCTCACGAAGAGCAGTGTTTTCATGACTGTCGACAAACTGGGGAAAAGGGAAGGGTGAGCCCCCTGTAGGTATAACTGGGGCCAGGGGCCCTTATCCTGGTTTGTCTTAAATTTTGTTCCTCATTCACGTCGCCGGCGTCCTTCCGCTCCCGCAGTGTCGCCCTGTTGTCGTTCTGTTTTAAAGTATTGTTGCAGTCGCTCCGCCGAATTTCTCCTTTCCTGTATGTAGTGAAAAGGTTTTTAACCTTTTGAGCCCGATCTTCTCCCTCCATCTAATCACGTGGGGGGTCTTTGGGGCAGTGATTGCTGATCCGAAAAGGGGTCGCCATTTTTAGGTTTGGGAAAAGGGAAGACGGGGAAAAAGAAAGGGCAGGACAAATTGAAAAGCCTTTTTCGCACGGGATACCGTGCATACAACACTGGTAAAACAACAGGAATAAAAGGAAGGGGGAAAAAGGTTATAACCAAGTCACTGGTTTTACTACTGAAGCCAAATTTTATAAAATAAATTATATTATATTTTTAATAAATATAATATATATATATGACAAAGAAAAATATTTTAAATCCCATTTATTTTCTTATACTGGAGAGGGTTGTGCACACTTTTTTTTTGAAAATTAAAGAAAAAAGAACTAAAAATTTTTCTTTTAACCGGTTTCCTGAGTTCACACCACACAAAACCACCAGTAAAAGTTTATTTTATTTATATATATACAATATTTTTTTCCAAGGTTTTAAAAAAGTTGTGAAAAAAGTCCAAAACAAGAAATCATTGAAGTTTTTTAAATTTTAATGCATTTGAACATTTTTTACCCAACGTATTAAGCGTATTCAAAATAAAACCTTAAATGCGGAATAAAAATCCCCCGTTGGAAGTAAAGCACGCAAAAACCCCAAAATAAAGGGCCCAGACAAAAAATAAATCATGGTGTTTCTGGGTTTGGGAAAATGGGCAAATCATGATGCTTGAAAGAATTTATGGACAGTGCTCCAAAGAATAAAAGACAAAAAAAAAAAAAACCTGTTCAAGGGCATGGCGGCCCGTCAGCCCATTTGTAGGAAACTTTGATGCTTTTTCAAATATGATTGGAAAGTATGATGAAAACCACTGAAATCAGTGGGGCCCAACTCCTCTCCTTCCTTTTTCAAGGTGAAATGGGGGGTTTGAAAAAAACTCCGTCCCCTTACTCTGAAACCCCCAACCAAATGGAGAGATCGGCCCGTCGCTCGTCATATTCTCGACGCGCTTATCCGGGGCACGGCTACTTTACCACGACTCCCTAAAACGATCCCCTTCTGTTTTCACCTGACATACATAAGGGATCTATTTTCCCCGTCCCCTTTCACCCTTCAACTGCAGGTGAACGTTGCAGGTGAACACTCCCTGCAACCCGTCCATACTAGTCCCCCCTCTTTTTGAAGGTGGGCACCATGCGTTTTTTGGCTCTTGTGGAAAGAAATATTTTTGGCAGGCGGGCGCCGTCTCATTAAGGTCTGTCTAAACATAATATGCTGTATCCAGGGGACACAAAAAACAACCCCTTTTTTGCCACAGGGGACACAGGCCTCAGAGGATGGTTAGCGGCGGATTGTTTTTCTTCCGCAAATTCCCACCCTTAATAAAGTGCGCCTAATTTAATTTAAAACAACGTCTTTTTTCTGTAAAGTTTCTCCTCTCCAACCCTCTGCCTTATCCCTTTTTTCTAGAACCCGCCATAGTCCGCCCAAACCCTTTCGACCGATATGACCTTCCTTTTGTTCCCATATATCTGCCCTTTACCCCCCCCGTGTACCAGTTCTTCTCCTCTTTCTTTATATCCCCCCTTCCTTTCCTTTTCAGTCCTAAAGAGGAATCCGGGATTCAAAAGTAATCTTTTTTTCAAAAAATTAGTTTTGCTTTTGGGGGTTTTTTTAAAACCTATTCATTACGGAAGAGTGTTTTACATTCATATAAATACATATTATTTTCGCTTTAATGCTCATGGGGAATAAGATGGAAATAGAGGTATATAACGTTACTAGGCGGTCATTCACGTCGGTAATGTGTCCACGACCTTGGCTAGTTCGTGGCCCCCTTTTGCGGGTTGAAGTTTTTGGGTTTGGTGATAACCGGCTTCTACCTCTTCTTTGCGTGGGTGTAGACCTTTTTTTAATGAGGGAGGTTGGGGCCATGGGGAGATGGCCGTCGGAGTCGATGTGAAAAGAGGGTTTCCCTTTCTGTGTCCTCGAAGGGCTGCGGTTTTGGCGAATTGTTTAGGGAGGCCACATCCGTCTCCCTATGAAAACCTTTGCACCACGCAAGGATCTATACACCGCTGCGAGGTCTTTTTGTAGTTGATCTCTTTTCCCTGATGAGTCCCCGATTTCTTCCCAGAGGTGGTATTTCTTTTTGCAAGGTGGTATTATTTTTCACTCACATTTGCAGTTGCATCATACGTGGTGTTGATAGATGAAAACCCCCGATGGACTTAAGGTGCTCGAAAGAATCTGAATTTTTTTAGCAAACCCATGTGGAGCCTCCGGTCTTTTGGGGATGGGTCACAGGGGATTTCTTTGTTGGTTTGATGTTCCCCGAATCCCGAGCAAATTCATAAAGTTTTCCCCCTTTCCGAACATTTGAGGATCCCCCCTTGCTGTCTTAACTTGGGGCCCTTTCCCGCACTTTTCCTTCCTGGCTTCCTGAAAAATAGAACGTCCGAGAGCAGAATTTCCCTTTATGACATAATGGTACTATTAATAATTACGATACCCCCCCCTTTATCGCCGGAGCAAGAGAATAGTCATCTCTAAAAATTTCCTGTACGGACTTAATGCCCTATCAGGAATGGCAACTTACGTCCTCGGGCCCTGGTGACTGCACGGGTTTACAACTCCCTGCAGGTCCTCTCTAAATTTGCAGAGAGTTTTCTGCGGTATTTGGCCCGAAAAAAGTAAACCTGGTAGAATTTAAACTAAAGAAAAGGGTTTGCTTTGAGTCATGGGAGGGTGTGTGACGTTTAACTAAAAAAGTCATAAAGCACCATTCAACCCACCCCAACTAATAAAGCTCTCAAAAAGCACCTCCAGCCCTTAAACCCATCAGGGTTGTATTATCAAACACACCGATATGAGGGAAAAAACGAAAAATTGGGGATGAGATACAAAAAGGGGGTCACTTCACGTCATATCGCCTTCACCAATGTCCCGTTGCGGGGCCTTAAAGCTGAAAAATATATATAAAAATATTTTAATATATTATAATTAAATATATATATATTATATATAAAATTTAAAATTTTATACACTTAAATTATATAATATAATATATATAATAATAATATATATATTATTATAATATTATATATTATACCTCTATTGTGTTGTATCTGTTCGTAGTTATAATATATAATATATTAATATATTTTAAGTTATAATAATTTATATTTTATATAATAAATAATATAATATATATAATAATATATAAAAAAAAAAAAAATAATATATTAATAATATATTTATATATATATATTTTAAAATATATATATAGCATTAATATAATCAATCTGTTGTTTTTGGGTTTGTGAAAAAATCGCGGGCAAAGAGAAAAGATTACCGGACCTACACACAAAAAACCTAAAAGCAAGTTTCAGGTCTTTTGTTCTGCGCGTGAGGAGTGAGTGAGTGAGTGAGCGCAGCGAGCATGAATGGGGGGAAGTGACTCACCAAAAAAGTATCACAAACACGAAGTTTAAACTTTAATTTTAAGGGAAAAATAAAAATTTAAAAAATTCAATCCCATTTTAAATTAAAACTTTTAATGATATGCGACAAAATGTCGCTAAGAATGGTGACTGATAAAATTTTCAAAAGTTTTAGAAAAGCAACTCTTTTCAGGGTCGAAAATCGAACTGCCGAGGTAGCTTATCTAGCTATTTTTTGTTAGACTTCACGACGGGGGTTTCCCCGTACCAAAAGCCGTACTTGAAGGAACCGACCGGGAAAATCTATAAATACTCTCTTTTCTGGTATTGGTATCTGGGGGCGCTCGGACACCCCCAGTACTATTCATTAGTACCGGGTTTTTTGTATTAATCGCAATTGAAGTCGTGATACAGTCATACTAAAGGCCGTGAATGGTTTGTTTGTAGGGTAGCTGAATGTTTTTCGGGGCCCAAAAGTTTCCGGCTGTCGTGTATCAATTCCCTTTAAAGGTTTACCCCGGCCCCCGTCTTTAAATTTGCTCACATCTATCAAAACACGCTCAAATTTTGCACTACACCAATCATCCATGCACGGCACACCAAAAAAAACAGACATTTAAATTGAGACCTATTTATTACATACCTAGTCTCTCTCTCTCTCTCTCCTCTCTCTCTCCTCTTCTCCTCTCTCTCTTATAAAATAATATAAAATTATTATATATATTTATATATATGTTATATATTTTATATAAATTTTAAAATATATATATAAATATTTTAATATATATATATATATATATAAATATGGTGTGTGTGTGTGGGTGTTGGGTGGTGTGTGTGTAGGGTTTTGTGTTTTAAAATATATATATAAAATTATATATATATATATATATTATTATATATATATATTTCTCATCATCATCATATTGGTATGCTCTGTTGGCACGTGGCCCTCTCCCCCATTTTCCCCAAATCAACGGCTTGCGCTTTTTTTCCATTTGTCCCATCGAAGCCCGAAAAATATTTTTGATGTTGTCACCAGTCTTGTTTTGGGTTTCCTTTTTCTCTGTACTTATCCCCATCCTGTCGGGTTTTTTTCTCAATCTTTTATTCCCCCAAACATGCCTCAACTTTTTTTTGTTCGAGATGTAAAACAGCGGTCTTTACTTTTTATTTTCTCAGCACTTATCTTCGTTTTTTTTTTCTGTCCATTTAATACTATATCGTCGTAACCCACATTTTCAAAATTGCCCTTTTCTTGTTTCTTTTTCACCCCCCCAAACATCAAAACCAATGACCAATGGGAAAACAAAGGGGTTTCAATTACTCAGCTTTTCCGAAAGGTAATGTTCGGTTTCCAATTTTATTGAGGCAACTGTGGCGTTTTTGGCAATGGATTCTTCTTTTTCCCAGTGAATCTCATATGATCATTAAAACAGCCCCAAATAGGAACTTTTTCCATTTTCCAAAACCACTCCATTGTTTGTAAATTTCTCACTTCTTTGCCGGTATCTTCGAACTTCAAAATTTTTGTTTTTTTGGGCTTTAAAAAAACAAACCACCTTTCGTTTGTTTCCAACTTTACTAAGTTTTGTAGTTCATGATACTCGGGCAATTAAAACTTTCATCGGCGTATCTTGTTTTGATATTTTGTACCTCCAACAAACATTTCCTTCAAATTTTTAGAGCCCCTTTCCAAAATTTTCAAAATAAAATTTTTGAAAAGGTGCGAGACAAAAGAAACCCTTTGTCGCCCCCTTGTTGACTTTGAAACCCTTTTTTAAAACCCTAAGTGTTTTTTTCAGTTTTAGTTTTTTGGTAAAAATGGGTTTTTATTAGTTTGGTATGTGTTTGGGAAAATTTTTACGTTTTTGAAAATTCGAGGATATCGTGATGAACAGTACAAAAATATATATATATATAATAATTTTTTATATATATAATTATATATATATATAATATATATTAAAAATATTACTATAATATATTATATATTATATTATTATATTATATAAACTATATTTAATATATTATATATATTATATATATATATATATTATAAATATATATATAATATGTATTATATATGTTTGTGTGTTGTGTGTGTGTGTGGTGTGTGTGGTGGTGTGGTGTGTTGTGTGTTTGTGCTTTTGTTGTGGTGTGTGGTGTGTATTGTTGCTTTTTGTTTGTGTTGTGTGTGGTATGTGTGTGTGTGTGTTTGGGGGTGTGTGTGTGTGTTGTGGGTATGGTAATAATTTTATATATATTATTAAAATTTTAATATATATTAAAATATATAAATAATATATATATATATATTGTGTGTGTGTGGTGTGTGTGTGTATGTGGTGTGTGGGGTTTGTTGTGGTGTGTGTGTGGTGTGTTTTGTGTGTGGGTTAATCTATAATATTATTATATATTATATATATATATATAATATATATAGTATATATATATAATATATTATTAAAAATATATGTATAATAATATTATATTTAAATATAATTATATTATATAATTTAAAATATATTATATATATGTTTGGGGTGTGTATGATATATATATATTTATAATATATATTATATTTTAATATATAAATTCATATTGTGGTGGTGTGTGGTGTGTGTGTGTGGGCGGTAGCGTGTGTGGTGTGGTGCGTGCGTGCGGTTTTGTTGTGGTGTGTGTGTGGTGTGTGTGTGTGTGTGTGGTGTGTGTGTTTGTGTGGTTTTGTGTTGTTTGTCAGTATTTATTTTTAAAAAACCCCTTAATGATTTTAAACCCCAATTCACATCCCCCCCTGAAAAAAAAAGCTATATCAGGCATTTTTTTATAATCGCAAATTTAAAATCGTGATACGGTCTCTAAAGGCGTTTTCTGTGGTGTTTTTACGGGTATGCGGAGTTTCGTGTCCCCAAAATATTCCGGGCTGTATGTTCAAATTTTTCCTTAAAGGTTTACTCCCCGGGCCCCCCTCTGTTCAATTTTTCCCCATCGATCAAAAACTGAACACATAGCAGCCATGCACCTGTAACCCCCACAAAAAAAGACATTTGAAATTTAGACCAAAATAAGCCGCACAAAACCCCCACACCACAAAATTTTTTATCTATTATCATTCAAATGTGTTGTGTGTAGTATATGTATATATATATATATATATATATATATATATGTATATATATTAAAATATATATATAGTTTAAAATTTGTGGGGTGGGGTGTTGGTGGTGTGTGTTTTGTGTGTGTGTGTGTGGTGGGTTTGTGTGTGGTGTGTTTTGGTGTGTGAGTGGTTTGGGATAATAATATATTTAAAAATTAAATTAAATTTTTATATATTATTATATATTATATATATATGGTGTGTGTGTGGTGTGTTGTGGTGTCTATTTTATGCTATTAAATATTAATATAATATTTTATATTTAAAATTTTTATATATATTTAAAAATTTCTATATATATATTATAATATTTAATTTTATATATATAAATTATTACATAATATAAGTTTAAAAGGAAAGAAATCTTCACAATACAAAAGATATCATTCTCATTTATACCTTTTTTTACATCTGTCAAAATGAATACGGTTAATTTTAATTTTATATTAATTTTATAATAAAATTTATATATATATTATATATATTTAATATATATTGTGTGTGTGTGGGTTTTGTGGGTTTTGTGTTTTTGTGTGGTATATATAAATAATTATATTATATATATATTATTAATATATATTATATTTATATCTATATATATTGTCTTATATATTTAAAATACTATATTTTATAAATTTTTTAATATATAAATATATAATAATTGCTATATAAATATAAAGATTAAAAATATTATTATATAATTATATTATATTTAATATATACATGTGTGTGTGTGTGTGTTGTGTGTGTTGGGTGTGTGTCATATATAAATAAATTTTATATATTAATATTAATTTTGTATATTAAAAATATATAATAATATATTTTTTATTATTGTGTATGTATGTTTAAATATATAATATAATATATATATATATTATATATTATATATTAATATTATAATGTATATTATTTTATTATATATATTAATAATTTATATATTTATATAATGTATTAATTTTGGTTTTATATTTTTAATACAATATATATAATATATATAAAATTTAAAATTTATATTGTATTATTAATTATATTTTATAAAATATATAAATTATTACTATATTAAAAATATATATATATATATATATATATATATATTAAAAGTGAAAATAAAATATAGTATTGGTGTGGTGGGTGTTGTGTGTGTTGTGGTGGTTGGGTTGTAAAATAATTAAAATTTTTATTATAAATTATAATATATATATATATATATATATATATTATTATATAATATATATTTTAGAATTTTATATATTATAAATATATATATATATGAAATATATGTATATATCTATACTAATCTATGTAATATATGTATATTATATTTAAAATTTTAGATTATTATATATATATAATAATATTATATATATATATAATTAACATATTATATATATATAATATTAAATATATATATTTATATTATAAAATGATGTTTGTCCGGGGGAAGAAAAGCCCCTGGGTTCCTAACAAGGATAGACCTATAGCTCCCCAAACCCGGGTGTGGGAAACTGTCGCAGCAGGTAGGGTATTGGTGAAAAACCTTCGTTTACTGATTACTGGTTTTCACCCAAAAAAATGTTTGGGGGTATTACAGTGAAAGTTTAAAGTGGCAGAGATAGTTTCCCCTAGTTGTTTGGGGCTGCGATTGAAAGGAGCCTGGGGGGGTTCCCCCAAATTTTATTTTTCCCGACAAAATCTACACCAAGATTTTAAAAACAGAAATGAAAATTTTACCACATCGCCCCCGCGGGGTTTTCAAAGGGGCGTTATTCGGGGCAACTGGCGAAACATGTTTTAAAAATCATTGGAAGACAAAGAAAAGAAAAATTCAATAAGAAAAAACCCTAAAAAAAGGGAAGTGGAACTAAAAAAAAAATGAAAAAGATGGGAAAAAATACTGTTGTAACGAAATGGATTGATAAAAAATTCAGATATAGGAAACAGGAGCCAATTTTAAAAAAAATGAATTTCAAACTAAAGACAACTAGATGTTCTTTTTTTGGGAAAAAGAAGGAAAATTATGTACAGAGTTGCTATTTTCACGAAAAAAAAATGCAAAAAGCCCCTAATTGGGGACAGCCCAATAAATTCGCATTTTAAAAAGTCAGAAAACAAACAAAACCTCAAAAAATTAGTATTATACAATCCTAACCCCCAACCCAAAATTTAAGGATGAAAAAATGGAAAATTTTTTTTAACCTCTCAAGAACTTTAGCACAATCCCTAACAGAGATGAAAAATGATCATAGGAACCTAAGCCCAAGTAGAAAAAATTTTCTAAAAAAATGACCTGTGGAAAAACGGCCTTTAATTAAATGAAAAGGTAAAAATTTTTTTGAATTTTTAGCAAAAAATTAATTTTAAACCCCAAAACTTTTCCCCACCCCCCAAGACACTGTAATTGGGGTTTTTACCAGACAAAAGAACAGCCCAATTGCTACATTTGCTGAACCAAAAAAGGAAAATTGCATAAAAAAGCCAAAAAAGACCCGGTGCCGAGCAACAGTGCCCCTAACACTAAAATATCGATTTAAAAAAAGACTCAAAAAGATGGAGGTCCAACCCACCTTAAGGCTCGATACAAAACTCTTGATATTAATTTCAAAATTTCAGGGCAAACAAATTTTAAATACTCAATCAATGTTAAAATGATAAAACACCAAAGAGTTGTGGAAAAAGGAAAAAAATCCTGTGAGGTGTAGAAATATCGCCAAAAAGAAAAAACAAATCCCCTGGATATCTGAAAAACATTAAGTGAAATTGAAAAAAAAGAGCCCCAAAAAACAAAGGTATCAATAAACCATTGAAAAAGAATTTTCAAAAAAAAAAAAAAAATTCAAAGATTATTTCGACAAAAAGGGAAAAAATTTAAATGAAATTGCCAGAGAATTGAAAAGTTCATCAATAAGACAGTAAAGAACCCCTTTCCAAGGACTTTTTTTCTGGAGGAAAAAAAGTCAAGATAGATGGAAAACAATAGTTCCAACCCATACAAAAAAAATAAATCTAACAAAACTTAAATTTGACTCAATGACAACGAAGTGAAACCCCCGCCACTGTAGACGAAGTTATAAAAAACATAAAAAAGAAAATAACAAAAGCCGGAATAGAAAAAAACCAAAAATAATTTAAGAATGCGCGAAAGTGTTTAATACTTTTTCTACAACTTGACAAAAAATAGGAACAAAAAAAGGGGAAATCATTTTTTGCTCCCATACCTAAAAAAGGTTCGACTCCAATGCAACAATAAAAGGACAATTGCATAATAAGTCACGCCAAAAATTTTTTTGAAAAATTTTTGCTGAAAAAATGAAGTTTAAGTTAAAAGAGGAAATGCGCGAACAAGCGGGTTTTTGCCCTGGAAAAAGGTACCAAAACCCGATTCTAAAACAGAAATTGACATAGAGAAAAAAAGAGAAATCAAAAAGACTAATCTGTGTTTCACGATTTTTGTAAAGTTTTTATATGTTGACAGAAACCCTTGGATGCATGAACGATATGAAAAATTTTTCCAAAAAAAATATCCAAATAATAAAAGATGTATACCAAAAACAAGATGAAGAACCTTTATGGGGTTAACAAATGGTTCGAAGTCAAAAGGATGCGACAGGTTGATTCTCTCTCCGCACCTTAACATATCAAACAATTTTGAGAGGGCTGACACAAAAACTTAGATAAAGTTAGAGAAGCCAAAAGCTGGCTTTTTTCAATGCAGAAACAAAATCAAAGATTTAAAAATAACCCGGGAATTTAACAAAGATAACAGTTACAATCAAGGGAAGATTGTGGAAAATGTAAAGAGTTCACTTATCTTGGAGCGTTTTAACTAAAAACATATGATGATTCCCGGGGGATAAAAAGAAATTGCCATTTCCAAAAAGGCCCCCTTGCTCCCAAACATTGAAAACCCAACGTCCTTTCGGGCAAAGCTGAATTTATTGAAAACCCTTAGTTTTTCCAATTTTCATCATATGGTTCGAGGTTGGGTGTGAAGAGATAGACAAAAAAAAGAGATAGTTTTGAAAATTTGGGGTTACAGACGATACTGCGATTAGCTGGACGAGAAAAAGACAATGATGAAATGCGGAAAAATAAATTTTAAAGACCCTGGGACATCTTGAACAGGGGAAATTTAAAATTTAAATTGTATGTGATGAGAAATAAAATATTGGAAAGACTTTTGAAGGGATGGGGATAGGAAAAGAGGAAGGCAACCCAAAGACAAAATTTAGCGACAACATCAAAAATAATTGTGGGCTGTCGATGGTACAAGTGGAAGAAAAGCGAAAATCGATTTTTGTGGCGAAGGGGGTCGAGGGTCCACGGCTGCTCAAACTGAGATACCCTTTTGATGATAATTTTTGATGTATGTATATAATATCTATATTATCTAATATTCATATATATATGTGGTGTGTTTTGTGGGTGTGTGGTGTGCGGGTATGTGTTAAATATAAATACATATGCATAAAATAAAATATTGTACAAAGCGAGATTATCAGGCCTGACGATGTTTACCTTTTCCAGCGCGGGGTTAGGTATTCCCGATTTGGTTGCACTCTCGGGGGAAAGGGGGAGGGCTTTCACGGCGCGACACAAAAAAGGAGCACCAGGTACAGTGGTAACGTGCCCAACGATCCCTAGTCAAAGAAGAAGGTCCAAAATTAGCAAAGCAAAATTTCAAAGTGTCATTGAGAAAACCCTGGTCTGCGGGGTTTTAAATCGCGCCGCGATACCTTTTGGCATCTGTCTTTTTAACGAAAGACTCATCGATCCTCCCCATTACCGACGAAACGTGGTGGGTTTTTCCCGACCCCCAGTCAGAAAGTGTATTATGAAACACCCTACCTCATAAAGTCCCTTTTCAGACCCCCGGGCCCCCAAGAAAATCAAAGAAAAGGGTATTATTTTTCAATCCTTTTTTGCTCCTTGGCAAATAAGGGGTTGAGCACTTCACGCATCAGGCATTTTATGAATGTAAAGTGCAAAGAGACAAAGAAAAACGGGTCCCTTGAGGGGTTCGCACAATTTTTGTACAGGGCCCGAAAAAGAAACACAGAAATCCCCTCATTGCGGGGGTGCCCCCGCACGTTCGTCAACGCGCCCTGTACAAAAAAAGCGTGAAACACACACGAAAAATAAAAGAAAAAAGAGAAAGGAAAGAATTAGGCCTCTTAAGGTTGTGGCACAAAAGGCAGTGCAAAAGGGTGGTTCAACAAAAGACCAATGATGGGAAAACCCCTCATTAAACAAGTCCCGCCGAAAATAAAAACCCGGCCCCTCAATTGAACCAAACCACTTAGCCGTTCCAAAGACTCCTAAAGAGATCTATAGTTTCCGCATACTTATCTGCGAATCTTTGAAATGCTTTAGGCACCAGAAAAAAGGTAGCGGAACAAACTACCGAGTTTATTGGGGGAGGCCGATCCTTGGGCTTTTAAATGTCATAAACCCCGCAAAATCACCACCTCCACAGCCAATTTGGGGTTATCTCATGATATTGCCCTGGACAAAAAATTAATGAAGTCCCCCCGATTCCCAACAAACCCTGTGACAGCTCCTAAAAAATACCTCGTCGACCAAAAGGGGCCGCCCAAAAAACAGTTACACAAGATCCCCCGGGAGGCCCTCAACCCCTCCCGATTCACCACAAAATCCCTGTATTAAAAAATCAAAGAGCGTCCAGAGACAATAAAAAATGGGGGAAAGCCCCAGGACGGCATGGTAGTAAACCCCCTTTATGGCATTTTGATTGTTTTCTGAAAACCCCCAAAGAACCTTTCCGGAAGAGAAGAAATTAGGCAAAATAAAAAAGGAAAATCAAGTGGCTCAGACCAAAAAGAGATATACAGGTTTTGCCCAAAAAAAAATTTTCCAAATCTTTTGGGAAAGGGAAAACACACATGACAAAAAACCACGCGAAAATACGACGACATGGGGAAAATACCCAAGGGCACCCATAGACGACACAATATAAAAACAAATAACAAACCCGGGACAACCTCAGCCCCATATCATAAAAAACCCAAAGTCTTACATGGAAACATGAAAAAAAACGAATCTTAACACCTAAGAAAAAACGACCAAATCATCCCCTTAACAGCCCTGGGCTCTTTAAAGTTAAACCACTAACGTTAAACCATAACGTTAACCTAATTGCACATACACACTCTTTTTTACAAGTCACAAGAACAAAGCGATGGTAGTTAAAAGCAGTCAAAAACAACCCCAAACCCAAAAAACATAAAATTTCCCCTCAGATTTTGCAGTAAAAATTACCATCACAAGACCCACATACGGGAAAACATATCCCCTACCTTGAAGACACAAAGAAATCGACCGAGGGCATCCACACACATTAAACCCCCCTTGAACAGTGGTCCCACAGACATACAGACCCCCGCGGGCCAAAACCCCCCAAAAAAATAAAAAACAATCCCCACTACGGAAAACGATCGCGAATTGTTAAAAAAATAAGGCATTACCGCCTTTCAGTAACAGGGGGCCGGGACACAAAATTAGGCATAAAATACAAAAAACCCCAAAAACGCAAATAACAACGAAATTAAAAAAATGAAAAAACAACACTGGGAAAAATTACACAGAAACTATGGCAAAACACCAAAAAATCCCCAAAAAATTTTGGAACTCCCTTTAAATTGCTCATGGGGTAAAAAAACAGCCCCACATACCGTACATCGCAAGACAAAAGGTTGACTCGGGGAGGAGATGGGGCTTTCCCAGGGAAATTTGCAAAGAATTTCCAAAAACTCCCCCCCCGAGAATCCCGATTTTTCCACACCCAAGAACATAAAAAAAACAATCAAGAACATTGCCCCCCTAAAGATTCGCAGGCTACGCCATATCGTTTAAAGCGGGGGACGATACAGGAATTCCCCGACAAATTTAAACACGCCACCCTCACCCCCATTCCCAAAATGGGAAAACAGAATGAGGTCAAAATTTCCCCCCTATCTCATTTCTGGAAGTTCCCGGAAAAATCCTAGAGAGGGTAATCAGGCAGACTCATCACAAACCGGAAAAACAAAAAACACAAAAAGTAGGCAATACGGTTTCGCCCCCACAGGGGGACCCCAAGCGCTTCGCCCCCGCCCCGAGGTATTGTCTCGGGCTCGTAAAAGCAAAACAAGGCCTTTTATAAGGTCTCAAAAAACAAAATTAACAAACTACAACTCCCTAAAAATTCACACGCCCCCTCGCAGCTTCCGGACCAAGGAGCCACAATACAGGGCTCAAAACCCGGGTGCCCTCCACCCCGAAAAAGGTACCCCGGGAAGTGTTTTTTCACCAAACCTTATTCCCGATACTGCCAGTCTGCCCCAACCTACACCTTTCAGCAACTATATTTCTTTGCAGAATATACAGAGGAAACTCACACCCCCCCAAATCACAAAATATCATGAAACGCAAAAGAAAGAGCTTTCAGAAATTAAAAACCCCCTTTAGCACCATGGAAAAAACAACAAATCATCAAATTTAAAATATGCACATAGCATGCAAAAACCCACAGCCAACAACACAACACCCAACACAAAATTTTTGGCTGTCGATCTGTTCTTGAATACACACCTGTCTCACGGTTGCAATTCTAATCACAAAACCAAAATGCAATCAGACAAAACAAAGCACAACAGCTTATTTTTAAATTTCCCTTCAAAAAAATACACAGCCAACAATAGAACCTTTTAACAAGTACAAACGAGTAAAAAAAACACTACAACATCATAGACAAAACAAAAACACCTGGTGGCCCAGAAAAAATAACACTCATACAAAAAACCTTCCTCCCATGTACGCATCCCAAAAAACTTGACCAAAACCATCCCCCATATTTATGTTGAAGGTAAAAAAAAAAAAAATAAAAACCCGAAGTCACTCTCAAACGGTTTGCCAAACTCCCCTGCGTTGCGGCGCGTTAGCCAATCACTAGGGAAAGAGGGCTGCCACCTTGAGCCTCTCGAAGGGATAAAATTTGGCACATTGTTATCACGCCTCCAATGTCATGAAAGCATCGGGCATATAAACCCCCACCATTGCGGGGAAAAAGGTTTTGGGTATCCCCCTCCCAGATACGCCAGACCCAATCCTTGGGATCCACCACAAACTCACTTCCACACAAACACCCTACCTCGGCGAAGGACAAAGGATCTTCACCCCTTCATTTAGTTCAAGACATGTAGGCAAATAAACCCCTTAACCAAAATATAGCTCTACTTTACAAGGATCCCTTAAGCAACAGACAGGAAAAGCAGGCTCTGCATTATACATTTGCAAAGAGAATCCCAAAAAATCTTCCCCTATAGGGCGAGTTTTTCCCTTTAAAATCCCCTCACTACTCCTACTCTTCTACATACTAACTGACTCCCTATCACCACCACACTCCCCAGAAGCTTTCTTTCATGAAACATTCACTTATTTCACCGACCCTTTTTCTACCCCGACATTTGGGCCGTAAGGAAAGATTGTCAACTTATGTGGATTTCTCCCCCTGCAAAAATGTAGGATAGATTTGCGACACTGCCCCAAGGAGCTTACGTCGTTCACCCTGTTTTTCGTGGACAGCCCTTGAAGATGTCGCAAAAAAGCTTCCTTCATACGCCAATTCGCACCAAATTTTGGATTCATGGGGGTTCCCCCATCTGCACATGTAAGGGAGATTGATTTTTTTATTATTTAAGATTACTGCCCGTCAACATTTGCGGCGAAAACCCTTTTTAAATAGAAAATTAAAAGTTTAAAACATTAAAAATCTTCAATAAATATTTTAATAAAAATAACAATAAATATATTAAAATTAAAGCATGAATATTTGCTCAAATTATGCATAAACTTTTGCTAATTAAATTTATAGAAAATATTAGTCTCCCAAAGGGAAAGTAATAAGACCTCTATACAAACCCCCCCAGTACATTTTTCATGTTTTGGGGGGGACAAGACATAGGTCTTTGTTGAGAATTTTGTATCTCCCCCTACAGGCGACGTTATGGCTTTTGCATCCAAAAGTCTTGATTTTTTACCCATCTTTTGACTTTTAGTCAGCTTTTTTGCCCGATTCTTAGTCTTTTTATGAACTTCCACTTTGGGCTGGGATGGTTAGTCACCTAACGCCAAAGTCATCTCAATCTCTCGCATTTTGTTTTAGAGGTATGTCCTTTGGTTCCCCCCCATTTATTAGTAGAATCTCCTATTTTGGGTTTTTCAGGTGGGTGTGTGGGGAGGAAAAAACAGTATCACAAGCTGAGCGGCAGCTATTTGGCCTTTTGATAGTCACCTTTCCTAATGATAAAAAAAAAACATGTGTGGAACCCAACACAGTTTTATTTTTTTTACGTTTTAAATTTTAGTGCAACCCAATCTTAAACCCATCAACGGATGAATGATTTAAAAGCTTTTGTTGTTTGCAGTATACGAGCACAATATACACAATAATTTTTCTTAAGATCCCCAGTTTTTTTAAAATGCAAAAGGATGCATAAAAATTCGCAGTGAAGATCGGGGTGAGAAAAAAGACTGGGTCAGTCTTTTCCTGTCATGCTGCAAAGCCCCACCATTTTCGATTACAAACCTCGTATAATGCATCTGATCCTTGGTACTTAATTCTGTTTCAGATTTTCCCCCCTTTCCCCGATTTCCCAACCAAAAATTGATTAGAAAGGGGGGAAATTGGGGAATTCCAACGCTAAACCTAGTGAGACTTAAATTAAATTTCCCATAAGATCCTCATTCCCCTACCATGGGACGGCACCCCAAAGGGGGTTTTGAAACCAATCGGATGTAAGAGACCCGAACCCTTTGAGTCTGTGTAGTAAATCGGGTTCAGTAGTCCTAGGGAAAAAAAGAGGGGTTTTCCCCACTTCAGTATACGGGGACCCCAAGGTAAGACCTAAAAAGGCCCGTAAAATTTCGAGAGTTCTTTATGAAACTGGTCCAAATTGGAGAAAAATAGGAAAAGAGATGAAAAGCCTACACCCTAAGCGAGTTATACGAATAATGTCGGGAAGCCCCGAAGTGTTGTGTGGTCGCACCCCCCGTAGATGGAAAAAAAAAAAGCAAAAAACAAAATGCTTTTTTAGCCTTACTTTTTAAATGTTTATGCGAGGCAACCAGTAAGCCTTGAGTCAAAAATTAGACCCATGACTTCACCCCTTTTGGAAAAAAATTTCAGTGGGTTTTTCTTTTAAAAAAAGGAAGGGTGGGAATTTTCCCCCTTTTTGGGGGAAGTAAGCCATTTTTCTTACTTTTGAAAAAAAAGAACCCTGAATGTTGCCCACTGTACAAAAATATTTTTGCAGCTGCATGTGTCCTTGCAAACCTGAAACTTTCCCCCTAAAAGTCAGGTAAAGTTCATACAGATTACATGAGACGAAATTGAACAACTTTTTTTGAGTCATTTATAGCAAGGCAAAAAAAGGGGCACACTTAAAAAAACTCCCTTTTTGGGGGCCCTTCCAGTGATTTTTTTTCCCGAACTCTAAAATTCCCGTAGCAAGGGAAGCTTGGGATGAAAGGGAGGTAATGCTCCTCTTAAACCAATTTTCATACGCTTCATGGTATGCCGTGTTCCCCAAATGTTTCGTGGGCCTTTTCAAGTTCAAAAAAAACGGCATCATGTACTCTTTTTGCAAAGGGAATTCTGTATAGCATTTCCACCCTCAAAAGTGACTGTGGCAAACTTTTTAAACCCTATTGATATGGGGAAACACTTTTTCCCTTTTTAGCAGCCATGTCAATCTGAAGTTGACCTTTTTCTCCATCGGCTGCAGATGCGCTGGGGGGAAAAATTGGTCGTAATTTCCGGGTGGGGAAGATTTTTTGCCAGGTTTAGGAAAACGGAAGATAATATTCTCTCCGGGGGATACCCCCCCAAGATCCTATTGAATGGGGTCAAAAGGAAATTTCTGGAAATGGCAGGAATATCGTCACTTTTGGGGCAGTCTTGGCAGAGCTCAAAGCAGAGCCCCTTTCCCCTTGTGAAAAAATACAATTATAGGAAGTTCGCTGCACCCTACGAAGAAAAACCTAGGTTTTTGTTTCCTGAAACCCAAAGAGGGGAGAATCGGCAGTGTAAGAGCCCCTAAGAAGATTCTGCCATGGTTTACTATCTTTAGAAACATTTTTTTTGTCTGTGATGATTATCCCCATCATCCAGAGCGGTTTTGTGAATGGGAGTGCTTTTTCCCAGCAATCTTCGAACCTTGTCCCATACCCATCTAAGGGGGTCCCTGTGACGTTGGGAAAATTTTTGCCCCCAAACGATTTCCCCCTCTTTGGGGCTCCATGGGGGTGGGGGGTGGGAAAAGAAAAATTTCAAATTTTATGAGTACTACAAATTTCGAGATCTAGCTCTCCCCTGACGACCTGGCAGCCCCCCGATTTTCCCTCGAAGTGCTTTTTCACTCTGGACCCTTTCCAGTTTCCAAGGACAAGGGGGGAATCGTGATGGTTCCGGGCCCAAAAACCGTGTAAAAAGGGGGAAGGTCCTCCTCACCCACAAAGGAGTTTACCGGGAAAATGTGAGAGTATTTCATTATTTTGGTACTATAGGGGCCCTTTTGGGGTGTCGGTCGTGGATTTTGGATTTTTTTGGGGTAAATGGGAAAGGGTTTTGGGGTTGTCAGGGGGCCCTCGCATGCCCACAGCAAAAGGGGGCCGATATTGAGGTTTGTTCCCAATGAGGGTGCCCGTCTGGGGGATGTGAAACACCCCGGGGGCTCAAGTTATGTTCTCCCCCAAAGCCCTCAGCAGGGGGGAATTGTTTTTTTCCCGACCCCCGATGAGTTTCGGGGAGAAGCTGTTGGGGAAAAATAGAGAATTTTAAATGTAGTGGCAGTAAAATTTTTTAAGAAGAAATTTGACGGTTTGGAACAGTCTACCCCAGCTTCCTCCTAACTTTAAAAATTTGGTCCTTCCAGAATCTTTTAGTTGGCAGGGCCCATAAAAGGAAAACCCATATGTGCCCAACCATGCGGGCCTTCCACTCCCGGGGTTTAGGGGCGGGAACCAACTCTTGCCGTTTTAAAGGAAAATGGAAAACCAAGAATTTAAAGTGTAAAAAAAGGTCATCAAGTTTACAACGTCCGGTCAATATGCGTTACCACTGCAAAAAGCTCTAAAGTTTCTAAAAGCATGTAAAAGGTAAAATTTTGAGAAAGAAGTATTGATAAAAAAGGACAAGGAGAAAGTTAGTTTCCCGAGGCAAAGCGAGTGCCCGGTGTGTTTGCACAGCCGGTAAATCTTTGCTTTGTTCGGCTCATCCTTTTCCCCCAACCCTTTGCCCCCCAAAGTTTTTTAACCACCATCTGCCCTTTTTTAAACCCAGCCCCCAATTGTAAAAATCCTGGGGGAATTCCCCCAAAAACAGTGGAGTGATGGTCATAGAGACTCCTCCCCCCAAAGTAAGTTTTGGACATCGGGTGAGGCCCCAAGGTTAAATGGCGACACCCCCAGATCCACTACCCACAGGGCCTCT
This sequence comes from Penaeus monodon, assembly GCF_015228065.2. Taxonomy (NCBI): domain Eukaryota; kingdom Metazoa; phylum Arthropoda; class Malacostraca; order Decapoda; family Penaeidae; genus Penaeus; species Penaeus monodon. Next base: position 21,089 of record NW_023654775.1, read on the forward strand.
GCTGTGGGCAGAATGCCCTGAAGCAAAGGCTGGGGGTTTCCCCCTTTTGCCTAGGAAAAGGGAAATCCGGCTGTTAAAAAAGACTCATTACGGGTGGATTTTGGAGCCGCAGGAAGTCTCCGGGGTCCAACGGTGACATCCCCAGCTGCCACCACACCAAGGGGCTTGCCGCTAGGCAAAAAGCCCGAACAAGGCTGGGTCTTTTTTTGCCAGCAAAGATATCCTGATTTTCAAAAGGAAGCCCGTGGAAACTTTTCCCACGGGTGGGAAACCCCCCAAAAGATCCCAAGACCGGAAAGGGACACCCTAAAGGGTGGGAAAATTTTACCAAGGTGCTGCCAAAAACCCTTATGAAAAATAGTTTAAAGAAACGGACACCCTAATCCAATAAAACTGTCGGGGAAATTTCTACAAAATGGGAAAATGAAACATCTGAAGTTCAGAAACCCCAGTTTGTGTTGCCTAAAAGAAATTATGACCGGGGAAAATACCTTTCCCCTGAGGGTTTCCCAAAATTCAACCCCATATGGGATTTTGAAAATGGACCCATGGAGGAGTGCAGAATGGTATGTCGGATTTTTTTTCCTTTCCGGCCTCCCCTGCGACAACATGCAGGTGAAGGCTTGAAAAGTTGACAACCCCCTTACAATGTTCTCTATTATTTTTTAATTTCAACTTTAATTTTTTGGAAGATCTATTTGGGCCATTGCCACATCTTTTTTACTCTTGGGAGTTAAAGGGGTGGGCACAGCTCGGGGAGTCTGGGCCCTTTGCCCCAAAGAATAGAGCAGTTTTTTTGAACAGTGACACTCCCAAAACTTTCCCAAATTAAAACTGGACATACCCAAATATAACGGGAATTTCTCAAAAGATTCACAGAAAATTTCACTGCGAAATGAAGATTACATGGAAGCGACTATTTTTCAATACTTTTGGAGAGGAAGGTTTTCCAGCCTGGAATGCAGAAGGCGACTTGAAAATGCGGATGGAAAATTTTAGATCAACTGCAGTATTGCAGGATTGTGAATGATTCCAGTGTGTTAAGATGCGTTAACACTTCACACAGAATTCCCTTTCAGCAGAAGATCCATTCCCAAAATATTGGGGATTACCCTCGACCCCCGTACCCTGTGGTATAAACCAAAAAAGTGTAGAGCAAGAAAAGCGCTTTAAGGGGAGTTGAAAAGACGGAGTAAATTGATCTATTCTAAAAGACCCGAACCCAAGGCCAGGGGAGTGCTAAAGGAGGCCCTACGGACGTTTGGAGGGAAAAGTCTCCTTTTTTAACTTGGGACCCCTTTGCATGGGGAGGGGCAAGGGGCGTAAGAATGGAAAGGCACATCACTTCACCACCTGCTTTGAAAATTTAGGGATATCATCACAGATAAAAAAAATGTTGCTAAGAGAGCTAAAACCATGGCAGAGATTTCCTCTGGGGCATTTTAACTGCCCGTTTCCACTTTCGGCTGAACAAACGACCCGTTCGTTCTTATAGGACTCAGCAGAACTCCAAAAACTTGCCCTTTTTGGGAAAGGGGATGGATTTCTTTGCAGTCGCCCTAAACTGGCCCCCGGGAAATGAAGAATTTCCCAACCAAAGATTCTAATTTCCAAAAGCTCCCAAAGTTCTGTTTGGGCCTATTTCAAAAGGAAAATTTTAGGGAGGGACAGTGCCATCCATAGAAAAGTCATAAACATTCCTTCCCTAAATTGGCAAGGAGCTTCCAACCCGGGAAAACAGACCAAAATTTTCACCAGCTGATTGCAAGCGATGAGAAAATGGGGGGAATTCAGGTGACAGGTGCTAGAAATGGAAAAGGCGACCCAATCATAAATAGGTTTAGAAGATTGAGATCGACCAAGATGCACTTGAAAGGGTGGAAACTGCTATCAGAATTCCTTCGCACAGCGACGTCACATGTTTCAGTTTTTTTTGACCCTTAAAAGGTTTTGATACTACTTGAAGATGGCATACCAAGAAATTGTATGAATGTTTAAAAGGACTTTACCTACCTTTACAAAATTCTTGTAAAAAGGGAAATTTTAAAATTTGGGGGGGAAACACTTTTTCAACCTGGAAGATTGCTGGTAGGGGTCCAAAAGGGGGTGTCAATGGACCCCGTTTGCCATTGCTATAAATGACATTGTAAAAAGGTTTTTCCAAGTTCTGTCTCTTAAATTTTTGTGGAGACTTTACACGTATGCTAGGGGGAGCTTAAGGGTGTGCAAAGGGCAATGGGGTCAATAAAACAGGTTTTTACAGTGGAAAAAATATCTGGGTTCAATTTTCCCCCAAACAAGACCATGGCTATGCATTCCACAAACATAAAATTTCCCTCCTTCCCCCTTTTTGGAGCAAAACCCCTGCAAAGTCCAAAAGGGAATACGGGGCTATTTTTTATAAGGCTTCATGGGGGCCCCACATCAAACGTTGAAAGTAAAGGCTACAAAAGCATTGGTTTTGGGGCTTTACAAACTATCTTTGGGGGCAGAACACAACGCTTCTGCGGCTTTACCCAGGTTTTTCGAGTAAGTTTTATTTGGATTTAAGCTTTTTCTCGCAACTCCCCCTGTTCTTGGTGTAGCCGGTATAATGAAACCTTAGAATCTGTACTGGGGCTTTCAGGCTTCACCCGTGGAGTCCCCGTTGCTGAGAGGGAAACCCCTTTTCATTACACCGAGAAAACTGAACCCGATTTATACACGAGGGCTAAAAGGGGTTTTCCCGGGGTCTCCTACATCCCCATTGGTTTTTTAACCCCTTTAGAAGTGACCCATGTAGGGGAATGAGGGAAACTTGTGGGAAAATTTAATTTAAAAAATCTCTAGGTTCTGGCTGTTTGGAAATTCCCCCTTTCGCCTTTGGGCTAATCAAGCGGCTGGATTTAGTCGGAATTGGGAAAGGGGGGAGACCCAAAAGAGTCTGAAAAAATTCTTTAGCAATTTTAAATACCCGGGGGGCGATGCCCAATTTTTACGAGGTTCGAAAAGAAAATGGCGTGGGTTTTTCAGCAGTGAGCAGAAGGAAGGGCTGCATTGGGAGTCTTTCTACACCCGATCTTCACTGCAAATTACATGCCACCTTACACAGTTGATGATAGAGAGGGACAAACCCTTTTGTGTGATTTATTGTGACCCCGTAGTCCTTTCAAGCAATCAAAGCTTATACCATACATCCATATGAGGGGGTTCAAAATTGGCTTGCATGATGCAACCGTAAAAAATAATCTAGTTGGGGGCCCGCGCATTTGGGTTTGGTGGAATGAGCGAGTGATCAGAAGGCCAAGGCCTGCGCTCGCCCTTTTGATGCCGTTTTTCCCCCCACAAACCCGCCTGAAACCCCCCATCAAAGTTGCCCGGAAAATGGAGGGGAAAAATGGAGGCAACCTCCAGAAACAAACTGCGAGAATTTGAGAGACCTTTGGGATTTTGGGGGACTAGCATCCATCCCCAACCCAAAAGTGGAAGTGTTTAACGACTGAACGGGGACACAAGATGATTTTGGGCCAAAGATGGCTAAAAATAAGCCTTTGGGAGGAGCCAAAAACCTTTAAGATCGCCTGTATGGAAGATGGCAACATTCCAGACCAAAAACCGAGTACTTTTTCCCCCATATACAATGAAAAAAGATTGGGGGGGAAAATTGGAATAGAGGGTCTTATTAATTCCTAGGGAGACTAATATTTTTAATAAAATTTAAATTAAGATAATGTTTTGCAATAATTTTGTGCCTAGAGATAAATTTTCTTTGATTTTAAACTATTTATGTTTTTTGTAAGATATTTATTGAAGATTTTAAAGTTTTAAACTTTAATATTTTTAGTTAAAAAGGTATTCGCCGTAAGACCTTAGCTGTTACGGGCAGAAATTTTTTAAAAAATCAATAAACAAGCCCCCCCACCGCGGCAAGGCGGTTCCGTTGGGTGGGCTATTCCTTTGAGAAAAACACAAATCCAATGACACCTATGCACTACATCACGCCCCCCTCATACAGTTTTCACTGGACAACAAAAAAAGCTTTACTTAAAACACGACCCACACATCATACTCATAAAGCCATGGGCTCAAAAAACGCCAACCCCCCAAAAACTACATGTACACCATCTACTCCTCCAACAAATCAAAAGAAAGAAGGATGAGTAGCAATTGCGATAAAACAACTTTCCCACAAAATCACAGGAACTTTTTTTCAGATCTACGGGCACGAAAAAAAATGATATGTGGGAAAACAAACCCAAATACATCAGGGGGCCCTTTCAGTGAAACCCACGCACTCTTGGGTTACAACCAAAAAACCCGTGGCAGGGGCCGCTTTCAAACAAAAAGGCGACTAACACTTCGGTCCACACCACCAACTAAAGCCCCAAACACAGCAACAACCCCGCTAGTTTTAACGAACCACAGAGCAAAAACTCCCTATCACAAGAGACCAAATCCCGCAAGATTATTCAAAACACTGAAGTCCAAAAAATTTTGGAGTTCCTTCAAAAAGCTTTGGGGTCGAACAGGCAAAAATCACATACAATACAAGAATAGAAAAAAGTCCCCCGGTGGAGAAGATGGAACCCCTCAAGAGAATTTGGGAACAGATTTCCAAATTCCCCCACCGGAAAAATTCGACCGGGCCCCCGAGACCGGGGTCAAACTACATACAAAAATGGTGTTTTCCCCCCGAGAAAAACCATGACTAAAAAACTTTCACAGAGGGAAATCCCCTTTTCTACACTCCAGAGGGAAAAAACAAACATAAACGCACCAAAAAAAAAACACCCGACAAGCAAAGTAAAAAAAACAATCATTTAAATCTTCCACCCAAAATGACAGCAGACTACGCCCTTTTCTTAATGCAGCACTGGCAAAAGGTATTTCCGAAAAAATTTAAAAACGCCCCCCCACCTTTAAAACCAAACCAGGAAATTTCACTGATTGGAAAATTACCCCCCCATCTCACCCCTGAAGTCCCAGTAATCTAGAGGGGGGTAATAATAAAAAGACTCATCCCCCCCCTTAAAACAAATACCAACATAGGCAAAGGGTTTTTGCCCAACAGGGGGACGAGAGGCACGCCCTCGTTCCCGAGAAGATCGCTCCGGCTTGCTAAAAAATCACAAAAAAACGCAATACAACGAGAGGGTCTTGGCCTTTGAAAAGGCCTCGCTTTACGGTCCAAATAAAAGTAACACAACGCACCCCCACACACTCACACCCTTTTTCTGTAGCTTCCGGGGAAGACGGACTCCAAAATACGCCTGGGAGCCACCTCAGAAGTGGAGTCCCACAAGGAATTTTTTACCCAAAACCCTTTATATCCTTATAACTAATTGCCAGAACCAACACCAACAGCAACATTTTTCCTAGCAGACGATATCCCCGATTTACACCCCCCTCTAAATTAAACTTTTCATAAAACGAACAAAAAGGAGTTAAAAATCATAAACCCCTTTGAGACCACTGGAAAATAAAACAAACAAAAACAATTCAAACTCTCCCCCATAGCACGTAAAAATTCCACCAATCAAAACAAAAACCCCAAAAATTCCCATACATCCCGGGGAAACTTTCCCGGGAAAATTTAAAAACGCAGGCTCACAACACTCTTAAAAAAAGAAAAAACCAAGCACAAAAACTAACCAAAAAAAAACGCTTTTCATGCTGAAAACCCAAAAAAAGCCGATTTAAAAAAACCCCTGCAGACCCATTTGAATAATGCTATCCCGCTGGTTGCAATATGCCCCCCAAAAAAAAACTCCAAATGAATTAACAGAAAAAAAAATTTGGGTACAGGGCGAAACATTTCGAGACCAAAATTTCCGCGAAACATCCGGAACTACAAAGGGAACCCCAATAAACCACGCATACACAGACGGGCAAAAAACCCTGGGCCAGACAAAGCAAACAAGAAGACGAAAAATATAACAAAATTTTTTAAAAAACACACAAACCCAAACCCTGGGGGCCCTAACACTGCTAATCACAAAACGGGAAAAACACCACACGATTACGACAAAACACACACACCCACCCGAACTGCGACCATGCCATGTTTTAAAATTAAGTTTTTAAAAAAAAAAAAAAAAACTAAAAAAACCCGGGGTGCAAATACGCCATCAGCTCAAAGAACCATTTGGCCAAGGGAGGGACTCCCACACCTGACTTTGTGAAGCTCCCCCGTGGCAAAAACCTCGATAGATTCTCGGTTGAACTGGCAAACAAAAAAATGAATTGCACGCCTACCCAAAAAGGCAAAAAACCCAGAGGGTTTTTGAAACCCATCACCCCCCCGGGGACCTGACATTTTACCAGACGGATGGGGCGATCCCTTGACCCACATCAGGCCCGGGGGAGCAAGGGGATGCAAAATACCATGAGGGAACAGACAACCCCTCCTCGCAACAGAGGTAGTTGCTATCATGGGACACTGAGACACGGTCCAGGAGAAAAGGTCACTGTCATACACACAGATCCAAAGGCCGTCGACGTTTTCAGAAAGCGCTCCCCCACTGACAACATCTACCCCCTAAAACCTCGGCACAATAACACAAAGGATGTTTGCTCAGGGGAAGAATTTTCATAAACTGGGTTCCCACCATATAGGGGTAGAGGCAAGAGCTCGACAGATTAGCCGAAAACGGCCGGGGGATGCCCCCCAAAACCCAAAATACATCAGACCGAAGTTTTTTGGGGGGAAATGTACGGGACGGCCAACCCTTCCTCGCAGCCTTTAAGAGAGGAAAAAGAGACTTCCCCTCGCCCGTGGGACTCAGAGCCACAGGCTAGAAAAAACGGGACTCTCTGAAAAACAAAAAGAGGTACGAAGTATTCGCCAGAATGCGCCTAGGTACCACTGGCATGGCGATATACAAACAAGAACATGAAGAGAGGTTGCATGCATTGCGGCAGCCCAACCCACATGATAAATACCCCGGAGAATTGCGGCACAGCAACCCAAGCAAAACCCCCAGAACACCGCCCTCGTGCTGGGAAAGAGATTTTGCGAGAGTTACCACGGGTACAGGACGCCCGTGGGAAACCCCCCGCCACGGTAAAACACCGAATGTCGCCAACAAAAAACGCCATAAAAAGGACACAGGCCGGGCCATAATGAAAGGCCCGGGGGAAGCCAGAACTTGCAAATCTCAAACAAAAAGCAAACAATAATAAATGAAAATAAAATTAAAAGAATGAAAAAAGAAAAAAAAAAAAATTGAATCATCCTCAGAATCCCAAAAATTGGGTAGTCCACGCCTACACCAAAAAATCAATGGGAAAGAGAGGGACCATCATTCTGCTACCTCACCGCGAGCCCATCTGCGCGCGATGGGGAGAGAGGGCGGCCAAATTTGGGTCTCTCAAAGGGGCGCTCTACCACGGCTCGTACTTTGCCCCTCGGCCCCCTAGTGGTCTGGGATCAGCACTGCGAATTATAAACGGAAAATTCCCAGGAAAAATCTTTCAATCTTTCTACGGCTTTGACTCATTTTCCTGTGCTAGGGAGTGCCTCAGCAATTGGGAAGGCCCGCACGCGAGTCAGAGGACGAGCAAGATGGGAAAAACTCAAAAAAAAAAGTAAAAATTTTATAGTTCTGTTCTTGTGTTTTATGTCTTTTACATCCCCAAAAAACCCCCACCCTTGTTTGCTTGCTTTTTTTCTGTTTTTTTTTTGCATTAACCATGATTTTTGTTTTGCTGTTTTGTTTTGTTCTTGTTCCTTTATTTTATGCTATCACCATTATTACCATATCTCCACATGATGATATATATAACATACTCCTTTTCGTTCCCTCCCATTTTCATAGTCAACCCATTGTCAAAAACTCACTCCCCCACGAATGTTTTAATCATGTCACTTTATTCTTTTATCCCAATTATCACTTACATCACCTCATCCCTCATCTCATTCACCTCCACCCTCCTGTCCCCATCTAGATTTTTTTTCCCTTTATCATCCATTAACCACGTTTTAAGTAAACTTATATTCTCACTCTGTCACTGTCACTTTTTTTACTCTTTTTCCCTTTTTCATAGCATTGAAAACAAAATATAAAATTAAATAAATTGAAATAAATATAAAAATTAAGAAAAACAAATCAAATAAAAAAAAAGTTAATTATTTTACTTCAGTTTAGTTATTAATCGTTCTCGTTACTTAAAAAAAAAAAAAAATAAAAAGATAATAAAATAAAAATAAATAACCATAAAAGAATCATTTACACCTTTCTCTTTTATCAATCTAGTTATCATGAAAACAAAATACAAAATCAGTAAAAAAAAATCCTAAAACGTAAAATAAAAATAAAAATTTTGATAAGCCAAAAAAAAAAAGAAAAAAAAAATATATATATATATACATATAATTATATATAATGTATATATATATATATATATATATATATATATATATATATAATTAGTTTAAAAAATAATTAATGTTCACATTTTTTTTTCGCCAGTACAACAGTAACACATAGAACCACAATTAATTGCTTATCCCTCTCCCGCGAACTCCAGATATGAAGGAGAAATATAAAAAATGTTAACTATGCAAGGGGTTTTCGCTCCCCAACTTTTCTAACCTCTAACTTCGTTAAATTTCACCAAATTGCCTTCTCCCGCCCTCCCCCCCCCCCCCCTTTCAATTTCTTCACCCTTTATCCTTTATCTATCATTTTACCCCCCGTGCCCTGTGGGCTCCTTTTTTTTTGGG
>NW_023654776.1:0-4466 GCF_015228065.2 Penaeus monodon
AAAACAAATAACTCTAGTGGGCAGGCATGTACGTCATGCCATGCCGGTTGCAAAGGGTTAGTACACAAACCACCCCACACCACCAAAAACCACAAAACAACACACACAAAAAACCCCACAAAAAAACCCACACACACACACACCAAAGCACACACCTACTACATATTATATATAAATTTATTATATTATATATATATAATATAATTTTAAGTATATATATTATATATATACGCATATATATATATATCATACCATATATTATATATTAAAATATATAATAATATACATAGCATTTATATATTATATATATATATATAATATTATATATATATATAATATATATATTATTTATTTATTTATTTATTTTACATATAAATAATTTTTTTTCAAAACACACCACACACGCTACACACACACACACACACACACACCACACCCCACCAACACACAACACATTATATATTATATATATATATAATATATTAATATATTTTTAAAATTTTGTACACAAAACACAAACACACACACACCCCAAAACACCAACACACATAAAACACAACACAACCCCACACACAGACACACACCCCACACACACGCACACACTATACATATAATTTTAATATAATTTTAATATTTATATATATATATATATAATTTTAATATTTATTATATAATTAATTGTAATATATTTATGTTATATATATATATATATATAAAATTATATATAGTTATATATAATATATATTAATATATATTAATTAATATGATATCAATAACATACATAAATATTATATATTAAATTATATATATATCTTTTTTATATATTATAAAACTAAATATTATGTAAAATTAAAGTTTATACATAATACACACACACACAGACAGGTGTGTGTGTGGGGGTTTTGTGTGTTTTGTGTATGTATGCATAATATTAAAAATTTATATATATATATAATATATTAAATATATATAATTTTTATATATTATATTACTTTTTATAGCTATATATAATATATCTATCTATCTATCTATCTTCTACCCATCTATAATATAATATAATCTATTTTAATATAAATTTTATATATATAAATTATATATATTATAATATATATATATATATATATTGTATTATATGTATATATAAAAGTTATATATACACTGTGTGTGTTTCTGTTAAAAACATATTAAAATATGTTATATAATATATAATATATATTTATATAAAGCATATCATATACTATATTTTTATATATATTATAATATATATATTTTATTATAATATTATATATAAGGGATAATATTATATATTTTTTATATTATTATAATTATTATATTATATTATAAAATATTTATAATATATATATATATATTATTTATTATTAATTCCTAATGGTTTTTATTTATATTATAATAATTTTATATTAAAAATTTTTTTTATATTAAATTTTTTCATTTACTATTTTATTTAATATTTAATATTTTATAATATATATAAATATATATTTTTATATAAAAAATATTTTATTTTATATTTAACTATATATAATATTTTATATTTATTTTATTTTAATTTTTATATTATATATTTATATATTATTTTATTTTTTATATTTTATTATAATTATTTATTTTATATAAAAAATTTTTTTTATTTTTTTTATTATTATATATCTATTATAAAATATTATTGCATTTTTATTTTTTAAAAATATATTATATATATAATATATATTATATATATAAAAAAAATTTATATATTAAAATATATATATATATATACTATTATATATATATATCATATATAATTTTTAAAAATATTATATATATATTATATAATATTCTATATAAATATATATATTATATATTTTTATCCCTTTTTTTTATATATAATATATATCTATTATATATAATTTTTTAATTTAATTTTTGTCTTTTACCAATTATATTTTTATATATAATATAATTATTATTTTTTTTATTTTAATATTTTTTTATTTTATTTTATTTTTTTTTTCTTTTTTATCTATTTAATATTTTTATTAAAATTATAATAATAATATAATATATACTATATATATTATATTTTTAATTATATATTCTTATATACAAAAAATAATTTTTTAATATATATATATTTTTATAACCTATATTATTTCTATATATATTATAAAATTATATTATTTATATACAAACAATTTAACTCTTCTAATTTATTTGCTTTAATATATATTATATTATTTAATATCTTATAATATATTTATTTATTTTTATATATTTATTATATATTTTTATTTAATTTTTATGTTCTTTTATTTTTAAAAATTTATATATTTTTTTTTTATTTATTTTTTTTAAAAATTTTTCCTTTTTTTTTATTTATTTTAAAATTTTTTTTTTTTTTATTTTTTCTTTTTTTTTTTTTTAATATATTTTCCTATTTTATTTTTCTATTATTATTTTTTTTATTTCTTCTTTTTATAATTTTTTTTCTTATTTTATTTTTTATATTTTTTTTTCTTTTTTTTTTTTTTTTTTTTTAATATCTTTTTTTATTTTATTTTTTTTAATATATTTTTAAATCTATATTATTATTTTCTTTTTTATTATATAAAATTATCTATATTATATATATATATAATATTATATATTATCCTTTTTTTTATTATTAAAATATATCTTTTTATCTTTCTTATAACTTTTAATATTATCAAATATTATAAAAATTTTTTTTTTATATTATTTTATTTATATATAAAAGTATTAAATATCTAAAATATTACTTATTATATAAAAATTATTATATTATATCTCTTTTTTAAAATAATCTTCTTTTTTTTTCTATTTTCTCTATAAAAATATTATATATATTAATATATATCTCTATAATATTAAAATTTTATATATATTATATATATATAATCTTAATTTAATGATTTATTTTCTATTATATTTTTTTATTAAAAATATATATTTAAAAATATATTCTTATCTTATCCATATTTTTATATATTTTCCTTTATATTTTTATAATTTTCTTTATTTATCATATATTCTTCTATTATATTTATTAAAATTTATAATCTCTATTTTTTATATTTTATAATTTTATTATATTTATTATATATATATTTTTTAAATTTTCCCCTTTATTTTTTTTTTTTTCCCAAATATTTTTTTCAAATATTCTTATTCTTTTTTACTTCTTCCCTTTTTTTTATTTTTCTTTTTTCTTTTTTATATTTTATTAATGCATTAATTTCCCCACATATATTTTCTATCTTTTAAAAATCAATTTTATATATTTATCTTTCTTCTATTTATATTATTATATTTTTTATTTCCCCATCTTTTTTATATATATATGCAAATATATATAATAATATATAATTTTAAAATATATATATTATTTATATATATTTATTATAATATTATATTATTATTTTATATTTTATAAAATATAATATATTATATTATTATAATATATATATCCATATTTCCCTAATTAAAAATTTATATTTAAAAATTAAATTTTTATTATATTAAATATGAAATATTTTTATTTAAAACTATTTTATATATATATATATATATTTAAAAAATATTTTATTATATATATATATATTTATCCTAATAATTATATATATTTTTATATAAATATAATATTTCCATATTATAATATGAAAATAATAATATATTTATATGTTTTAGATATTAATATATTTATTATTTATATATATTATAATTTTAATTTTTATATATATATATAATATTTTATTATTAATATTTATTTATTTATATATTAAAAAATGATCGTATTAATGGGTTTTCAATTTTTTATTTAATATATATTTTTTAATATTATCTTTTTAGTATATTTTATTTACTTTTCCACTCATATTATATTATTTATACTTTTATTTTCATATCCCCCCTTTTTTTCCTTTCTTTTTAAACCTTTTTTTTTTTTATTTTACCTTTATATATATCTTTTCCCTATATATTTCTTTATTCTTTATCCTTTAAAATTCTTCCCATTATATTATTATTTTGAAATTTGTGTGCGTGTTGTGTGTTGGGGTGTCTGTTGGTTTTGTGGTTTTTGGGTTTTCGTTTATGTGTGTGTGTGTGTGGTGGGTGTGTGTGTGTGTGTTTGTGTCTAAATTTTATTATTATTTATTCTATTTTTATCCCATATTTTTATCCGTTGTGTGGGTTTTGTTTTTGTGTGTGTGTGTGTGTGTGTGTGTGTGTATGCGTGTGTTGTTGTTTCTGAAAAATATTATTTATATGTATAATAAATAATAAAAATAATAATTTTCTTGATTTTATATTTATATAATATATATTTATTATAATTATCTTTTTAAAAATATATATATTATTTTTATATATATAGCTTTAAATTTATAAATTTTAAAATTTTATATATATATATATTTTCCATATAATATAATATATGAGATTTT
>NW_023654777.1:0-4466 GCF_015228065.2 Penaeus monodon
CATTATCTCATTATGCTTATTACTCAATTTATGCATTATATTATTATTGCAATTATTGGAGTTATAGTAATAATTTTGCAATAATACTAATAACCACAACAATAATAATAGTAATAACAATAATATACAATATAACGATTTTATAATAATAATTTTATATCATTATCTTCATTAGTATCGTTATTACTGTAATTATTACTGTTATAATAATTATTTTTGCAATTATACTACCAGTACAAATAATAATAATGATAATAATAACAATAATAATACTAATAACAATATTAACCACTAGCATTATTAATTATTATACTTATACTTATTTTATTATTGTTATTATTACAGATATAGATAATTTTGGGCAATGATACTAATAATTAAGATAATAGTAATAATAATATAATAATAATACTAAAATAATGAATAATAATAATAAAATAATAATAATAATAATAATAATAATAATAATTTAATAATATTCAAATGTTATCAAAATTCTCATTATTCTCACTTTTACCATCATTATTATATGATTATCATCTTGTATTATCTATCTATATCACATTTCATCAATTAATCATCAAATACTCATTTTGCAATTATTATCACATTATTGCAATTGTTATCATTATTTTGACATTTTGGAGTTATTTTATATTTTTAATAATACTAATACCACACAATTAATATTATAATACATAATTAACAATAATACGATTTTATAATATAATTATATCATTATCTTCATTAGTATCGTTATTATCTGCTAATTATTACTTTTATATGATAATTATTTTTTGCAAAATTAGTATACACAGTACAAATATAATAGATTAATAATACAATAATATATAATAACAATATATAACCATAGATTATTATTATTATACTTATATTATTTTTATTATATGTTCATTATTAAATATATAGATATATTGGCAATATACTAATAATTAAAATATATAATAATATATAATAATAATTATATAATAATAATAATAATTAATAATAATATAATATAAGTAATATAATTATAATAATAATTTTAATAATATTCAAATGTTATCAAAATTACTATATTCTCACTTTTATATCATTATTGTTAGATTAATACAATTCTGGTAATATTATCATTATTACCTAATAATAATGCCGAAATTCACCAAAGTAAACGAAAAAACGTCATTTTTGGAGTTATCCTCAAAAGGCTATATTCGCTAGATTTTGCCGCTTTTTCGATTCTTTTGGGATGTTTTTCTTATACCTTTTTTATATTATATATGGACATTATTCATATATCTCATCATTATCTGATCATCATATTATTCGTTTCACTTACATCATTATCTCATTATCATCATTATTATCATTCATTATGCAATTATTTATAATTATGCAATTTTATCATTATTATTGCAATTATTGGAGTTATCATATATATTATTTGCAATAATACTAATACTACAACATAAATAGTAATAACAATAATAATACAATAATAACGATTTTTAATAATGATTTATATCATTTCTTAATTAGTATCTTATTAACTGTAATTATTACTGTTATAATAATTATTTGCAATATACTACCAGTTAAAAATATTATAATGATAATAATAGAATATAATAATATACATATTATAACTAATATTATTATTATACTTATACTTATATATTATTGTTATTATTACAGATATGATATTTTTTTTGGCATGATACTAATAATTAAATAATAGAATAATGATAATAATATAATAATATAATAATAATAATAATAATAATAAAATAATATAATAATAATAATAATAATAATAATAATTTTATAATATTCAATGTTATCAAATTCTCTTTATTCTCACTTTTATCATCATTATTGTTTGATTATACAATTCTGGTAATTATTATCATTATTCCCTAATATCGCCGAATCACCAAGAATCGAAAACGTCATTTTGGAGTATACTCTCAAAAGCTATATTTCGCTAGATTTTGCCGCTTTTTCGAAATTTTGGGAATGTTTTTCTTATACCTTTTTTATATTATATATGGACACAATTCCTGTATTATCATCATCATTATCATGATTATCATCATTATCATCATCATTATCATCATTATTGCAATTATTATCATCATTATTGCAATTGTTATCATTATTATTGCAATTATTACTGTTATAATAATTATTTTTGCAATTATACTACCAGTACAAATAATAATAATGATAATAATAACAATAATAATACTAATAACAATATTATAACCACTAGCATTATTATTATTATACTTATACTTATTATTATTATTGTTTATTATTACAGATATAATAGATTTTTTGGCAATGATACTAATAATTAAGATAATAGTAATAATAATAATAATAATAATAATAATAATAATAATAATAATAATAATAATAATAATAATAATATTTTTAATAATATTCAAATGTTATCAAAATTCTCTTTATTCTCACTTTTATCATCATTATTGTTATGATTAATACAATTCTGGTAATTATTATCATTATTACCCTATAATTGCCGAAATCACCAAAGAATCGAAAAAACGTCATTTTTGGAGTATACTCTCAAAAGGCAATATTTCGCTAGATTTTGCCGCTTTTTCGACTTTTGGGAATGTTTTTCTTATACCTTTTTTATATTATATATGGACACAATTCCTGTTATTATCATCATCATTATCATGATTATCATCATTATTATCGTTATCATCATCATTATCATCATTATCATCATTATCATCATCATTATCAAACATTATTGCAATTACTATCATCATTATTGCAAATTTTTATCATTATTAATGCAATTATTGGAGTTATAGTATATATTTTTGCAATAATACTAATAACCACTACAATAATAATAGTAATAACAATAATAATAACAATAATAACGATATTATAATAATAATTTATATCATTATTATTAATTAGTATCATTATTACTGTAATTATTACTGTTATAATAATTATTTTTGCAATTATACTACCAGTACAAATAATAATAATGATAATAATAACAATAATAATACTAATAACAATATTATAACCACTAACATTATTATTATTATACTTATACTTATTATTATTATTGTTATTATTGCAGATATAATAGATTTTTGGCAATGATACTAATAATTAAGATAATAGTAATAATAATAATAATAATAATAATAATAATAATAATAATAATAATAATAATAATAATAATAATAATAATAATAATAATAATAATAATAAAAATAATAATAATTTTAATAATATTCAAAAAGTTATCAAATTCTTTTTTTTATTCTCACTTTTATCATCATTATTGTTATGATCAATACAATTCTGGTAATTATTATCATTATTAAACCTAATAATTGCCGAAATCACCAAAGAAATCGAAAAAAACGTCATTTTGGAGTATACTCTCAAAAGGCTATATTTCGCTAGATTTTGCCGCTTTTTCGACTTTTGGGAATGATTTTTATTATACCTTTTTTATATTAAAATATGGCCACAATTCCTGTTATTATCATCATCATTATCATGATTATCATCATTATTATCGTTATCAATCATCATTATCATCATTATTATCATATTTTTCATCATTATTGCAATTATCATCATCAATATCATCATTATTGCAATTGTTATCATTTATTATTGCAATTATTGGAGTTATTAGTATATATTTTTTGCAATAATACTAATAACCACAACAATAATAATAGTAATAACAATAATAAAACAATAATAACGATTTTATAATAATAATTTAATCATTATTCTTCATTAGTATCGTTATTACTGTAATTATTACTGTTATAATAATTATTTTTGCAATTATACTACCAGTACAAATAATAATAATGATAATAATTAACAAAAATAATACTAATAACAATATTATAACCACTAGCATATTATTATTATACTTATACTTATTATTATATTGTTATTATTGCAGATATAATAGATTTTTTGGCAATGTAATAATTAATTAAGATAGTAGTAATAATAATAATAATAATAATAATAATAATAATAATAATAATAATAATAATAATATATAATAATAATAATAAAAAATAATAATTTTAATAATATTCGAATGTTATCAAATTCTCTTTATTCTCACTTTTATCATCATTATTGTTATGATTAATACAATTCTGGTAATTATTATCATTATTACCCTAATAATTGCCGAAATCACCAAGAAATCGAAAAACGTCTTTGTACTCTCAAAGGCTATATTTCGCTAGATTTGCCGCTTTTTCGACTTTTTTATACACGGCCCAAATGCTATTATTTCGGCGAAAAATTATGCACCTTTTTTCATGATTACTATATTTTGGGAAAAAAATTTTTTTTTTTTCTGTTTATCTTTTTATACATCTTATTATTATCATTATTATGGACATCAATTTTTACCTCTGTTATTTTAT
>NW_023654778.1:0-2500 GCF_015228065.2 Penaeus monodon
TTTTTTAAAATTTTTAATTTTTTTAAAATTTTTTTTTTTTTTTTTTTTTTTTTGTTTTTTTTTATATTTTTTTTTATAATTTATTTTTAAATTATTATATTTTTTTTAAAATTTATTTTTTTTTTTTTTTTTTTTTTTTTTATTTTTTTTTTTTAATTATTGTTTTTTTATATTATAGTATTTTTTAATTTTTTTTAATTTTTTAATATTTTTTTTTATAAAAATATATATATTTATATTATATTATATATAAAATTATATATATATTATATATAATTTAATTATTATTTTAAAAAAAAAAAATTACATTAATAATATATAAATTTTATTTATTTAATTTTTTAATTTATTTTATTTTTTTTTTTTTTTTTTTTTTTTTTTTTTTTTTTTTTTTTTTAGGGCAAGTCTTTGGGGTTTTTTTGGGGGTATTTTCCCCGAAACTTTTAAAAAAGGGGGGTTTTTTCGAAAATCAATTTTAGTTTCTTAGAAAACCAATCATTCATCCTTATTTGTTCACTACGGGGAAGTCCTTTTCAAAATTATTATGATGTTTTATAAATGTCTCCCCCCCTCCTCCCTCCCCCCCCCTCCATTCCCTCTCCCTTCCTGTTCTCCTTCGCCAAAACTTTTCCCTCCCCCCCCCTTTTTCCTCTTTTTCCTTTTTTTTCCTTCATTTTTCCCCCCTCCCTCCTTTCACCTTTCCCCTCTTCCCCCCCCCCTTCCTTTCCTGTCTCCCCCTTCCTTCCTTTTTTTGACGCTTCCCCCTACCCCCCCTTCCCTATTTCCCTCCCCCCCCACTTCCTCCCTCCACCACCCCCGCCCCCTTATCCCCACCCCTTCCGCCCCCACCCCTCCCGCTGCCCCCTCCCAACCCCTCCTCCGCCCCCCACAAACCCCTCCCCCACACAAGCCATCTGCCTTGCCTAAATCAAACATAAACAGAAAGCAAGGAAGCAAGCAGCGGGAAAAGGGAAACCCGGAGGCCCTTCCAATCCCTCAGGAAACTCCAAGGAAACCTCCAGGCCCCTCCCCACCCCCACGGGAGCCCCTTCGGGGAAAAGAGGCGGGCAATCCCCTCGGAGGCGTTTTGTGTGATAACGAAGTGTTTTTGTTCGGGGGGGAAAGCGCGCTTTTAGAAATTTGGTTTATGCAGTGGGGTTTGGGTCGCGTGTGGTTTTTGTTTGGTTGTTTGTTTGGTTCGAGTGCTTTCAGTGTGTTTAGCGTGATGTCCGTATTTTGGGGTTGCGTTTTTTTTGATTGTGTGTTTTGTGGGGAGAGCTGCACGTGTATACTGTTTTTGTGTGTAAGGGCTTTTTTTGCATGTATGTAGTAATGCGAGTGACCTTTTTCTGCATCTTGTGTGCGTATGTTACCCGTGTCTGCTGGTTTTGTGGCGGTTTATTCGGACCTCTCGCTACTGGTGATTATTTATGCCCCATTTGCCCATTTCATTCCCATGATAATGCAGTGCGTTGCATATCACGACAGCAGTAATAAATAATGTGACAACAGTAAGATAATAACGTTGATGATAAAATACGATGCCCCGGGTAAGGGGAGGGAACACGTTTAGCTAAGTAAACCCCAAAAAATTATATAATTGAAATTAGGGGAGCTTGCAAGAGGGAAGGGGGGGAGGGGGGGGGAGGGGGAGAGGAGGTTGGAGAAGGCTGAAGGGGGGAGGATAGAGTAAGGGGGGGGGAGTGAAGGAAGGGGGGGGGAGGGGGGGGATGGGGGGGATATTCACAATAGAAAACCCTATACGGGAAAATCTCTTAATGTGCCATTTAAAATGGGGCTTTTTGCCGTTCGTACTATAAAAAGAGAAAATGAAGAGAGAGAGGAGAGAGAGAGAGAGAGGGGGAAGAGAGAGAGAAAAGAGAGAGAGAACAAAAAAAAAATAAAAAAAAGGAAAAAGTAAAGAAAAAAAAACAACCCCCAATCAAAAGGAGACCCAAAAAAAAAACACACCCCAAAAAAAAGAAACAAAAAAAGGGTTTTACCCCGCGGGGCCGGGGCGCGGTTTTTTTTGTGTTTTTTTCCCCGCAGGGGAAAGAATGCGTTTGGGAAAATTCTTTGCTTTAGAATTCCAATTTTTCTTTGTCGCCGTTACGACCCGTCGGCCCTTTGGTGGTTTCATTAGTGTGTGTATCTGCGTCTTTCGTAAAAAGGGGGGGTGGGAGGGGTAGGGGGGGGGGAGGGAGGGGGAAAAGGGGGGGGAAGGGGAAAAAGGGAACGAGAAGACAGACAGAAGACAGAAAAACAGACAGACAGACAGAGACCCGGGGCATAGAGAGTGCGGAGGGGAAAAAAAGGAAGAAAGAGGGAAAGAGAAACGCCCAAGAGAAGAGAGAGCCAAACAGACGTGGAGGGGGCCGCTGACACCCTCCAGCCCGCCCCTGATCATTTGAGAGGCTTTCTAATACCGTTCTCTTATCTGTCTGTGGAGAGGGAGTCTGTTTTGGGCCAGTCCCGGAGGACTGAGTGATTTGTGTGATGG
>NW_023654779.1:0-4464 GCF_015228065.2 Penaeus monodon
AAAGGAGGAGAAAAAAAGGGGAAAAAGTGTTGGGAGGGTGAGGTTGGTGTTGGGAAGAGGGGGTGGAACGTTGTTCTGTCGTCGGTAGTGCGAGGAGGGAGAGGGGAAGGTGTTGGGATGTAGTGGGATGATTCGTAGTAGAGATTGGAGTGCGTTTTTAGGATGGCAAAGAGTTTTAGGGGGGAAGGTAGGAGGAAGAGGGGGGGTTAAAATGTAGGAGGGGGGGGTTTAGGAAATTGGTAGAAGGGAGCAGTATTATGGAGTAAGGAGTAAGGGAGAAACCACGTCGACGTGCTTCTTGTCTGGCTTCGCGTAGTGTGAGTCCAAGTTTGAATCTGAGAGTTGCTCACTCAGACTCAAATTTATAGGTGGGACAACCCTATAAATACATTATGGGGGCCGCCACAGTTGGCACATGTGCGTGATTGTGCAGGGCAGTTAGATCGGGTATGGCCAGGTTGGCACATAGTGGGCATCTGGCTGTGGAACGGCAATGTTTGGCTGGGTGTCCTAGACGCCAACAATTTTGGCACTGACGTGGAGGGGGTTGGTATGGACGAACAGGGAGGGATTCTCATCCTATGTAGACGTTAAAGGGAAGGTCATGCCTACGGAAGGTAATTTTGGCTATGTTAGTGGGTTTCTTTCGATGACCTCTGGGGGCAATGGAGTAGCATTGTATTGATGTTGCATCATAGTCTGTGAGACAGGCAAGTAGATCTTCTCCACAATCTGACCAATCTTTGTCATAGATTGGGCAATTTGCTGGGGAGATTGAAACTGTTCCGGTGCAAGTATTGAGGGTTGGATGGGTTCTGCAGGATGGGGTTACCATATAGGTCTGTTAGTTTTGTTAATGCTATAGCTTGGTTTCGGATGTTACTGTGACAAGACGGGAGCGGTCGGGTCGGCTACGGAAAGAGACTTTAACTACTTGTTTTTGGAGACAATTGTTGGAAGAGAAGGGTGTTGTCAGAGTAGGAGCTGTGGAGGGATCACGAAAAATCGGTCCCATTTGGCTGTGCTGAAGAGGGTATTCAAAATTGTTGTAGAGATAGGGGTAGTCGAAGGGCGGGGTGCGTGACGAAGATGGAGTAGTGTTAAGGGAGGTAGTGTTATGGGGAAGTGGGCAATAAGGCTGTAAGGTATTAATAAGGGAGGATGGGGTGGTTTGATGTGGAGGTTGTGGGGGTAGAGGTGTTGAAGTTGAGATTGCTGGGAGAGTGGAAATGTTCCTTAAGGGTATTGTTGGCTACTGTACTAGTAGGTATGATGAGAGGGGGTAGTTATTGCAGTGTTCGGAGCCGTGGTCAAAGGAGAGCCTGGGGTCAGGGAATCTGGTGGGTTTACATCGTTGGGGCTATTTGATAAAGGGGCAAGCCTCATTGCCCCTAATAGTGGGGATAAGTTTCATTACTGGCCATGGTAAGCCTGGATTATGTTGGGGATAAAAACAGTCCACCCCTCAGGGTCCCCTTGAGGGGTAAGGGCTAGATAACTAAATCAGGGGAATACCGTGCCCATGGGTCCCTCAGGCCGTTCAGGACTGGCACAAAGTCAGCCTTTCATCCTTTCAGCACGGCTCTCACACCTTAGGAGGTGGATAGCAGAAGGGTTTGGTGAAGGGACAGAAACGAAAGTGGAAGGAAAATAAAGACCATGCAAAATTAGTTGAGTCGAGGGCTGAGTCCCAAGGTTGGGGAGTTCCCCATCATTGGGTCCCAGTCTCCGCCTCCTAAGCCCCCCCACGACAACAACGGGCAAGGGATTGGGGGGGAGAAGGAAGGAGAAAGAGATGGAGAGAGAGAAGGACGGAGAAAGAGATGGAGAGAGAGAAAAGGAAGGAGAAAGAGATGGAGAGAGAAAAGGAAGGAGAAAGAGATGGAGAGAGAGAAGGAAGGAGAAAGAGATGTAGAGAGAATAGGAAGGAGAAAGAGATGGAGAGAGAGAGAGAGAGAAATCACAAAAAAATCTTTCATGGGGGGACAGCTGCAATCCTCCAACACACCCCCTTTTGAAAAATATAGAACTGTTGTGGTGTGTAATATGTTTTTTTTTTTATGCATTGTACATATTTCAAAAATGTTTTTCTTTTTTTCTAGATCATTCAGATTCTGGTCAGGAGCCAAAACCAGGACACAGCAAAACAAAGAAGAAAAAATAACTCCAATGGAATGCAGTGTTGCTGTGACTGGCTAGATGGCCTATGTTTATTTTAATGGAATATTTTTATCATGGAGATTATAATTTTATTTTATAGACAATACTGTATATTTCATACAGTAGTACTTGTAACTGGTTCATTGGATTTGTTTCAATCCTCACAACTTCAGGTTGACAGTATACTTTTCAACACCTGTTGTCTTAAAATTACACTTTATTATCAGAGGCTACATATAATCAAGCAGTTGACAGGAATGGATGATTGGATGGACCATGACTGACGGACAGATGGATGGATGGACTAGCATATGGATGAATCTAGCAATTTTTGAATGAGTAATGAAAAAATGCTGTTCTTGCTCTTGATGAGATGGTTAAGAGCAGTTACAGCATAGAGAATTATCTCATTTGCAAAGACATTACAAATTCATGTTTAAACACATTCACTTTGCAACATATCCTGTGTAAATGAAGCTTTTTTTTTTTTTGTTTTATCATATGGAATGCATTCTTTGTAGTGTTTAAGACAGCATGTAAATATACTTCACATATATGATAAAAGTGTTTACGGGGTTTAGTTACTCAAGAAAAAAAAAATAATAATAAATAAAAAAAAATAAAAAAAAAAGAAAGAAAGAAAAAAAAGTAGAATCACTTCTACCTTCAATGGAATAACCCCTTTAATGGGGTTATTCCCCCTCTTATTAAATTTGCAGCACCATGAATACAGTACTCTTATCTCTACTTACAAATATGCTTGCAAAGGAAGCCCATAAAATATAGTGCTTCATGGACAATACAAGCTTAACTACAAAAATCAGAAGTGAGCTGTTGTCATCACAACATCCTTCATACAAGATTGCCCTTAAAATCTTCCAAGATGCAAACCCTGCCATTTCGATAAATTTTCGACCCCACTCGGGAGTTGATACACAATCCCCTGAAAATGTCCCTCATTTCTCTTTCTCTTATTCACAACTCCACAGGGAGTTGTGAATCTGGATATCAAGCATTATACTAACACGAGTTATTGATCATTATAATCTACATATTGGCAAGGCATTTGTAGTCCTGAATTAGTTCCCCTTTTTTCCCCCTTATCCATGATTTGTTACTATGAACCGAGTGATGAAATTCACTTGAGGCTCGGAGAAATATACCAGGGTGAAAGATTTTGAAGTTATACAGCTTCTAAAACAGTTTTCTTTTGAGCTGACATGAACAATGTGCATGACACATAGAAGGTACAACACTTATTGAAATGAGAGTAAAGATACGCACCAGGTTTTAAGGAACCATTGAGGTCGTTGTAAAATTAAGTGATTCAAGCTTCCCTCCCTCTATTCCTTCGTCACAGTATCCATCCTCATAATATCCACTAACATCAACTGGAGAAATTTATCATCATCCCCCTTTAAAGATATACAGCATTCTGTCTATTCAAATACCTTGTGAAAAAAAATAATGATATTATCATATTGGCTACATCATTACAAATCTTATAAGTTTTATTTTTATCAGACAAACACACAAATTACAAGCTACAGGATACAGTCAGATGCAAAGTGTTACATATACTACAGTACACACACCTGTGCTAGTGAGCGCGTGCACATACACGCACGCACGCATGCACACACACACACACACACACACACACACACACCACACACACACACACACACACACACACACACAACAGGCGTACGCATGCACACAAATCTTAATATAAATTGGCACATTTATCATTCAATGTTCACAGTATTCTCCGCTCTCTGTAAGTAACTGTTAGTCTAAGTAATTTCCATTTATCTACAGTGCACATTAAGCGTAAAGAGATTTATCACATTGGTACACAGACTAGCACTAACAAAATTCAGAAATCTGGAGTTCTGTGACTATTATTTGTAATTAGAGGCTCACAATATATTATATGCTGTTATAAGACTATACACTAACCATGAAAATATACATTATATAATATTTCTTTAGAGGTAATTTTTGAGACAAATATATAGATTTCTGGTAAATAACATTTACACACATGATAAAAATAGTATTTTTTCAGTTTATATTTTGAAGGTTGTGAGGAAAACTGAAATTTGATGGCAAAAAGAAGAGGAATAAATAAAAAATGAATTGATAAATTAATATAATAAATTTTCCATTTTACTTTATCTACCCATAGGACACCACAGATTATATCCCTAGTATCAACATGAGCAGAATATTAATATCTAAGCTTTACTGAATTAGCAACATGTGCGGGGATTTTTTACGGGAGAAAAACCCAGTCTTTTC
>NW_023654780.1:0-4463 GCF_015228065.2 Penaeus monodon
TCCTATAGTATCTCTGGTTATGTACTTTCAGTTTGGATCAGTGCTGCATATTCATTGGTTTATACTTCAATAATGCATTAGTCTTGTACTTCGACATAAACCATTTATATGTGTATAACTATATCTACGTAAACTTTCAGTATTCCTTTTGGCTGCACATTTTAGTTCTGATAGTAAATTTGTTTTGCTTGGAGGCCTCTCACCCTCTAAATGAAACAAGTTTTTTTTTCTTCTTCAGTCCTTTGTTCGTTTATATTTTTTAACTCTTCCAATATTTCCTGCAGTATTTCTCCGTTATCTTTGGTTATATTTTCAATCTAGATTTTCTTATATTGTTTGTGTGTTGCCAGAAATATTTAGCTTTAATACATCAGTTACCATTTGCTAATTCATGAATGTCACCAATATGAGTACGTCCTCATTTACATCAGCCAAATTTGCAATATTCCTTAAGTGTTGCCAAAGGTGTGACTTGAATTCACTTTTCATTACCGTCTCAGCAAGATGTCTTTTTTATTTCTTCCTTTGTGATCTTGATGTTCTTTTTCTAACTTTTTTTTCCATTTCACTTAGTTTCCTTTACTTCAGATACATTGGCATGTGTAGGTGTCATCTTCTATGCGTTTTCCATTATATGAGACTGGCTGCTTGACAAATTGCTATCAATCTGCTTAAACAGTTTTCCTGTACTTTGATGATCCATATATTTTTCTTTCCTATATATAGATCAATAGTTATACTTACTTCACTTTTCTTACACAAAAAGTTAATGTATTGTTAAACATATTCTACCCACACACCATCAAAAACATTATAACTCTTTGTGATAGGGTTCTGGGATAGAATATGTTTATTAATTCATGCTCTTTTTATGTAAGAATAAGTGAAGTATAACTGTAGATAAGAATATAGAAAACATTTTATGGTATCAAAAGTCACATTTCATGATTTTTATACCATTAGCACAATACAACCTAATTCATCAAGGCAAATGTTTTTTTTTATAAGATTCTCCAAACTTAATATTTGAATATATTAACTTTGCTGACCCAACAACAACAGGTAATGTCAATGTGCACAGCTCAGTTACCAGGATAACTGCAATTTCTAATAAGGAACACTGACTCATGATGAGGCATCACCGGCATTGGTGATTATTTAACATAATAGCAATGTGATAAAACTAAAAAACTATAATTTGTAAAAAATCAAGTCCTTACTAGTTGCACTAGAAATATTTCAGTAAAATCATACCTAAAATTAAACATATCAAATACAGTATACAAATGGAAAACTATTTACACTGAGAAACTGAAAATCTAAGTAAGTGTCTATTATAAGCAAGCAGAAAAGGCATCATAGCTAACAAAACAGATGGTAGTATTACTTACTTCTATCTAAAAAAAAAAAAAAAAACTTGTATATTCAGAATATTTTTATATTTCAGCATTATAAATAACAAAGATAAATAAACTTTGTGTAAAACAGAAAAAGTGCACAAATGTGCACACGTAATCCTTATAATTATATGATATATATATATAGATATATATATATATATATATATATATATATATATATATATATATAATAGTATATATTTTTATAATACATATCTATATATTATATACATTCTGCATAATTCATATATATATAGTATATTATATATATATATATATATATTAATATTATATAATAATATATAATATAGGTATATATATATATATATAAGTGAGCTTAAAAAGGTTCATGGAACGAGGACAGTATAAAAAAAAATTTTTCTTTTATGATGTTTTTTTTTCCCAACTTAGCCTCCATTTGGCCCCCCCAATACACTTCTGAAACGATCCAGCCCTTTTTTCTGCTGAGTAAAAATGGGGTCCTGTGATCTGAAAACCCGTCAGAGCACTCTTTTTTTTCAAACTTCAACCAATTTGGAAAAATTGGTACCTTTTAATAAATTTTTTTTAAATTTTGGGAAAAAAAAAATTGGGGGGTTTAAATTTTTGGGCCCGGAAGGTTTGGGTGGGGGGGACAATTTTTTTTTCCCTCAAAATTTAAAATAGCAAAAGCTCTTGGTTTTTGCCGAAACTACGTTTTTGCGAGTTTCATTGTCATGGTGAATGAACGCTTTGGGGGCAGCTTTCCCCGGGGGGTTTTTTGAAAACTTTTTGGAAAGTTTTTCTTTAAAAATGCTTCATAAATTTGCGATGTAAATTTTTTTCCCTTGGTCTTAAAAGGGAAATCCAAACCCGCAAAAATTTTCCCTCTGTATTTCCCGAAGGGCCTATTTTTTCTGTGGGAGCTCCTTTAAGGGGCGGGAACACTTTGAAACAGTTTAAAGGGGTTCCCCCTTTGGGGTATGACCGAGGGCAAGGCGAATTCCTCTCCTGGAGACATTAGAGGCCACAAGCGTTTTGCAAGGTTCGGCTGAATGGGTCTTGTGTGTTCCATGGTGGTAGGAGACGCGGGAAAAGGGACAAGGAACAGTTCATCGGAAATCTTGCGAGGAGGTTAAAGGCCATTTTTGGTAAAGCCCTTTCGCCCTACCTACCAAGCCCTGAGGAAACTGAACTCCAAGCCCTCCTCAGATGACTGCAGTCCGATCAGGGGATGGACGGATCATCTCAGATCTTTTTGGGGTTTGTGAATGTTGGGCTGAGTATTTGAGCAGTTTGGGGATGCAGCAAGTTAGTGCCTGTGCAGACCCACCTCAGCGGGAAAATCCTACCCTAAAAAAGGTTAGGTGGCGATTTCCGCGAAGAGTGGGCAAAACAGGCAATATCAAAGGGCTCAGACCTTCCCCTTTCCGACAAAAGTTGTATCCCATTTTGAGTCCTTGGAGTCACCGTGGCGGCTCTTGATGCATTTAGCAAAGGGCAAGGGCCAGAGGTCTCCGAAAAAGACCAAAATTCAGGATTTTGGGGGCCCGTTAAGGGAACCCGTTCAGAAAACCCGCTTGCGGCGAGGACATTTAAATTACAGAGAGTTTTACATACCTTTGGGAGGTAGCCACATCTCGGGTTGTCAGACCAGAAGTCATAGACGGATTGGTCTGGCAAAAGGAGCCAGAACTCAATAACAAAAAGTGTTGGAGATGTCAGTCCTAGCAGAAGGACCAAGCGCATGCTTTTTTAAGGTCCTGATATGCCATTTTTTCTTATGGGAAACGAAACCGGATGTATTCGTTTTTAGAATCTAGCCTTGATGCCTTTTGTAACAAGTTCGCCGGACATGGGGGGCAGTTTGGGAGGACCACGTGTCCAACCGGGGGTTACACTTGAGACTGGCTGGGACCTGACTTGCATAATCTGGGATCGCCAAATCGGTATATGGCCACCTAGTCGTCTCCCTATGGACGACCCTGCCCATCAGGTTTCTCTTGCGAACAACCTGGGTGGAGGAAACCTGTGGGACGGGCCCAGGGGATCATGGCTTGGCAGCTCGACGAGACCTGTCGGACGAATTAGAGTGGGCCATGGGCCTGCCCGGAGACTCGCCTCGAGGGATCTCATGGTAAGCAAAGGGTGGATGCGGCCATGCGCCCCCTTGGCGTTAGCCCCCTTTAGATGATGATGATGATCCCCGAAGCGTGCCCATGTCCTGGGCACCCACTGTTTTTCAATAAATTTTTTGCCCTTCGGTTTATATAGTAGAGCCAGTGTCATCCCTGTCAAAAATTCTCTGCGAAAAGCTTCAGTCCTCACCTACTTTTCATCCCATATCTTCCTTATTGCTGCTGATCTGGGTGAAAACAGCGGGGACCCCAAAAGCAGAAAAGCATTTTACCCAAAATTCTCCCCCAAAATTGGGGTTTTGCAAAACCCACAGAGAGTTGAGTTGTTTACTATGATTCAGGGTTTTGTTTTCTATCCTTTTTTAAAATGTATGAACGCATCAATTTTTCCTCCAAATGACAATGGCCCCGCCCCTGCAGGACTCATCTTTAAAATTTATTTTTTCCCCCTTCGAACCCGCTTTTCCATTTATAGGGTTTTGATTTCTTTTGGGGATTTTCAAACTTTTTTCCAGAGATCAAGGTTTTTCCAATTATCCCGTGTTTCACCATGAATTCGGTTTTTTCCGGCCCCGATTTTTTGGGGGATTCTATGTTTCTTGAAAGTGCCAGACTTTCCAAAATGGGGGTGATACATTTTTATCTGCAATAAAGGGTTTATGTTTTTAACATGTTTTTAACTTTGGGGACAAAAAGTTAAGTTGGTGCACTAAATCAAAATCCCCTAGATTTTTAGCTATGGACTTTTTCCATGTACTTTTTAAAACCCCTTGTATAGTTTTTTCACAAAGGTTTACAAGGTTCAGTCCCCTGGATTAACTTTGTGTTTGAAGCAAGTGACAGATATATATATAGGCTGTGGATATACACATAATTTGAACATCCATCCTTTAGCAGGGACCTCTTTTTTTTAAAAAAAAAAGAAAAAAAATTGGTTTTTTTTTTT
>NW_023654781.1:0-4462 GCF_015228065.2 Penaeus monodon
AAATAAATAATAAAATAATAAAATTTTAAAAAAATAAAAAAATAATAAAAATAAAATAAAATTAATAAAAAAAAATTAATTTCAATAATATATAACATTATTAAAACATATATATTAAATATAAATAAAATATATATAACAATAATATAATAACCCTATATAATATACAATATGTAATAAATAATATACATATATATATACAATACATATATAATAATATACATAATATGATTATAATATATATAAAATAAAAAAAATAAAAAATAAAAATATATAATATAATACATATAGTAATAATTATAAATATATTTAATATATAAAAAATATATAATAATATATAACAATTAAATTAAACATAATAAATATAAAACCATATATTTTAAAAATTAACTAAAATAATTATTTAAAACAATAAATTCCAGGCCAATAAATATAAAATAAAATAATTTAAAAAAGGTAAAACATGTATAAAAGTCCCCTGGCACAATAAAAAAATAAATTTTTTTAACTTCTTTAAGTACTTAAGGTCCCATTTTTTCCGGAAGGGGTAAAAAAACCTTTTTAAGAATATCTCTTATTTAATCGGTTAAACAAATGACTTTCTACTCACCCCTTAGTAAAATCATAATTCTTCCCCAAAACAACAAACCCCTACTCAATCAATCTAGATTTCCTCTACAATGTTGATTCAACGCTTAATATTCCCCTTCTTAAAAATAATGCTTTCATGGGTTTTCTTTAAATTTTAAAAAGGGTTTTCATTTTCCCCTTTTTTTTTTTTTTTTTTTTTTTTTTTTTAAATAAAACTTTTATTTACCAAAACTTATTCCCGGGTTTCAATGGCTATAACAATAAGGTTAATTTTTTCCCAAGAAAAATACCAAACGGTACCTTTATTTAACCCCCCCAATTAATTTTGAAAACAGTTTAGTCAATTAAACCCAAATTTTTTCAACCGCCCTAATACATAATATATAAATATTTAATATAATATAATTATAAAATATATTAACATATATACAATATATAATTAAAAAAAATATAATAATAAAATAATAAAAAAACATAATAATTTTTAAAAAATACATTTAAAAAAAATAATCTATATATAATTTTAAAATAGATTATAATATACATAATACAATATTACATATATATACTATAATAATCATATATATACATAATAAAATCAAATATTATTATAATATATAATATATATACATAAATTTAACAATTAAATTACAATACATTATTTTAACATTAATATACCTTCTTATATATTATATTTAATTTATTAAAAATATTCATTAAAAAACTAATTTTATCCTTAAAATATACATTATTACCCTAATTTTAAAACCCCCCTTATATTTTTATTTACATTTTTAAATTTTAAAAAAAAAAACCTCCATTTAACAAAATTACTTTTTAAACTTCCACCCCAAATTTAAAATTAAATTTTCTCCCCAAACCGGGCCCCTTTGCCCCTTAAAACTTTCCAAAACCTTTAATTTTTTCCCACCTACCACTTGGGGAACCAAAAAAAACGTGGTTTTTCCCAAGCCCGGGAAAAAAAGAAAAGTTTTTGCGGCCCGACCGGGGCCCCCGTTCCCCGGGCCCCTCCCTTACTAAGGAACAAACCTCTCAATTTTTTCGCTTTGGCCCACGGGGGCTGCGGCCCCCCCGGGGGGGTTTCTTTAAAACTAAATTCAATTTTTTCTTAAAAGCCCTTTTTTTAAAAATAATATTTGATTTATTAAAAAATTTTTTAACATTTAAAACATTTTAATCCCCATATTATAAATATATAACTATATATACCATAAAATATTTTTACATATATACCTATATTAATAACATATATATCTTATTAAATTTTATTTTCTTATATTAAAAATTTTTAAATATTATACCTTATATATTAAAATTTAAAATTATATTTTAAATAGATTATAAAATATAAAAAAATAATTTAAAAAAACAATTAAATTTAAAAAAAAAAAAAATTTTTTTTATTTTGTCCCAAAAATATACATAATTTTACATATATATATTATATATATATATACATTAAAAATATAAAAAAAAAAATACAAACTATTATAAAATAAAAAATTTTTTTTTTAAAACATTTTTTAAATTTTTTCCCCTTTTTATAAACCCCCCATTAACCCTTTTTTAAAACTGTTTCTTTGTTTTTTTTCCCCTTTTTTTTTAAAAAAATTTTTTTAAAATTAAAATTTTTTTTTCTTAAGGGTTTTTCCCTTTTTCCCCCTTTATCCATTTTTTCTATTTTTGGGAAAACTTAAAAACTATAATACAAAAAAAACAAAATTACCCCTTTTTTTTTTAAAAAAAAAAAATTTTTTAATTTTCTTAATTTCCCCCCCAAAACCCCCTTTTTTTTTTTTTCTTTAATTTTTTTTAAAAACTTTCCCCCCTTTTAAAAAAAAAATTTTTTTTTCCCTTCCCCCCAAAAGGAAAATTTTCCCCCCTTTCCCCCCAAAAATCCCCCTTTTCCCTTTTTTTTTTCTAATTTTTAAAAAAAAATTTTTTTAAAAAATTTTTTTTTCATTTTTTTTTTTCCCCTACCAATTTTCTTTACATTTTTTTTAAACAAAATTTTTTTTCCCCCTTTTTTTTTGCCCTTTTTTAAATTTTTTAAAACATTTTTCCCCCCCTTTTTCCCCCCTTTTTTTTTTTAAATTTTTTTTTTTAAATTTTAAAACTGATAAACCCCCCTTCCCAAAATTTTAAAAAAAAATTTCTATCATTAAAAATTTATTCAAAAACCAAAAAAAATCAAAAACTTTTTTTTTTTTTCTTTTATTCCCCCCCCCCCCTGGGCCCCACATTAAATTGAAATTTTCAAAAGTTTTCCTTTTTAATCGTTTTGGTTTTGGGGGTTTTTTTTTTTTCCCCCGGAAAAGTGGGTTTTTATTTTAACATTTTTTTTTATGGGCTTAAAAAACTTATTTTTTTGAAAATTTTATAAATCGATTAATTTTTCCCCAAAACAACCCCCCTACCCAACCCCAAAATTTCCCCTTTCACAATTATTTCCAAACTTAAACCCCCTTTACCCGGCCCCTTTAAAACATTTCATAATATCATATATTTTATATAATATAAATATACATATCATAATTATACATAACTATAATATAAAAATCATTACTATACATGTCATAACTAACAAACATTATATCATATACAAATTAAAAGTATACATAACAATATAATACATATACACTATATATATCTATACACATATATAATTACTTACACATATATATATATACATATACAATAATATATATTATACATAACAAATTTATATATCATATATATAATTAATATATACATATATAACATATTATTATATTTATATAAAATATATAAAAATAATATTTACATAATATATTCTTATATGTATTTAAAAATAAATCACAGATAGATAATAGATAAATATAGTAGCTATCTAGACAAAAAAAAGACTGGGAGACAGACACCACACACAATTTTAAAAAAAAATAAAGAAAGGGGGTAGTAAATAAAAAATTTTTGGGGCATATGGGGAAAAGGGGGAAAAAAACTAAATAAAATTTTGTGAAGCCTCGCGTTAGCATAGAGAGGTCGATCGGTCGTTAGTGCCAAAGGTCGCCAAAACCCGCATAGACGTGGGGCGCTGACGGGGCGTGGGGAGGGAATTGAAAAAGGTGGTTGTAAAGAAAAAAAAAATATATATCAGTGGTAAAAAGTATGAATGTATGAAATTATATAAGTTATATTTATATATTTTTTGTGTGGGGTGTGGGGTGTGTGTGTGTGGTGTGTGTGTTGTTTGTGTTGTGTGTGTGTGTGTGTGTGGTGTTGTGTGTGTGTATGTGTGTTTGGGGTTTTGCGTGTACCAATGCTAGAAATATATATATAATATATATATATATTTTTATATATATAAATATATATAAAAAAATAAATTTTAAAAATGCTTGATGTGGCTTAGGGTCTATAATCCTACCTTTCCAAAGTAACCCCCGGGGAAAATGAAACCCCCTTTTTATTCCTAACAACCAAGTTTTATTTCACGCGCCGAGGTTTCACTTCCACAAAACTCTCTTTCGACGCAACGGAGCTTCGTGGTTTCAGGAAGCCTTGTTCCACGTACCTTGTTCCTTCATTAGGCTCCGTGAGAATAACGAAACCAATGCGGCTGTTCTGGAAAACCCTTATACCTTGTCTATGATTCCCTTTTGATCTTTTTAAAAAAAATTTCCTCCTTTGTCCTTTTGAGTAAAGAACCCTCCTTCTTTAAAAAACCTGTCCCGGAATAGCCCTTTTTAGAGTATGTTTTCGCCTCGGATTTAGGTTCATAAAGCAGTTCTTCCTTAAGAAAACGTAATCTTTTAAGGGCAAAACCCCCAAAAAAAGGCATCATCCAACCAAAAACCCCTTCCCCCAA
>NW_023654785.1:0-4462 GCF_015228065.2 Penaeus monodon
ATATATATAATATAATATATATATATATTATTATATATATTTTATAAAATATTTTAATAATATATATATATATATATATTTTTTATATATATTATATATATATATATATAATATATTATATAATATATTATATATATATATATATATATAATAATATATATATTATATATATTATATATATATAAGCGTTATAACACATGACCATATCAAAAACCCGCATTAAAAAGGGGAAAATCAGAAAGAAAGAAAAGGGTAAATGCGGGGAAACATAAGAAAAAAAAAAAAAAAGACAGAGAGGGATAAATAAGGAAGAGAGAGAGAGAGGAGGAAAGAGAGAGAGAGAGAGAAAAAGAAAAAAAGAAAAAGAAAGAAAAAAAGAGAGGAAGAGAGAGAGAGAAAGAAAAAAAAAAGAAAGGAGAGAGAGGGGAGAGAGGGGGAAAAACAGAGACAAAAGGGGAAGACGATTAAAAAAAAAAAATCGATATTCCCCCAACCACTCTGCAGGGCAATGGATCCAACCCATTATTGTGAAAATCGCGCTTGAAATCGGCTTGAAAACTAAACTGCCCAAAAAAATTGTAATTCCATTCGGCAGATCAGGTAGTTAAGGTAGTGAGTGTGAGGTAGTGAGGGGTTTTTTAGCGTGATGGGGAGGGAGGGAGGGAGGGAGGGAGGGAGGGGGGAGGGAAAGGAAAAGGAAGAGAGGATGGAGGGGAGGGGAGGAAAAGGGGGGGAAGGATGGCGGGGTGGGGAAGGGAAGGGGGGGAAAGAGGTGGAGGGGGAAAGGAGGGAAGGGGGAAGGGAGTTGGGGGAGTGGGGAAAGGGGAAAAAGGGGGAAAGGTGGAGGGGGAAAGGGGGAGGAAAGGATAGATGGAGGGGCAGGGAAAGGGGGATGAGGAGGGGGGAAGGGAGGGAAGGGTGGATTAGAGAAAAAAAAGGAAAAATGAGGGAAGGGAAGAGAGGGAAAAAAAAGGGAGAGGGGGGAGGGAAGGAGGGGGAAGGGGAATAGAATGGGGGGAGAATAAAAAGGGGAAGGGAACGTGGAAAAGAGGGGTTGGTGAGGGAAAAGGGAAAGAGGGGAAAAGAAAGTAGGGAGGGAAAAAGCAGGGGGAGATAGGGGCGAATAAGGGAGGAAATGGACAGGGAAAAGGAAGTAGAAAAAATAAAGAGAGCAACAAGGGAAGGGAATTAAATAGTGAGAAGGACGGAAAGAGGAAACAGGAGAAAAAAGAAGAGGGAAAAGGAGAAACGAGGGGGAAAAGGAGAGAGTAAGAAGAAAAATGGATAGGGGAAGAAAGAAAGAGAGGAAAGGGATAAAATAGAGAAAGAGGGCGAATGATAATTATAATTGTAATAATGATAATGGCAATAAGAATAATGACCATGATAACAGCAATAACGAACATGTGGCTTATAATGACAATGATAATAAAAGTGATATGAAAATTGATACTGAAAAAGGAAAAGTGCCAATAATGAAGCACATAGTCATAATCTTAATAATGATAGCAATACGATAATTCAGTTGTGATAACGATACTGATAATAACTGGCAATGACAGTGATAATGCAAACGTTAGGAGGAGAGATATCGTTAATCAGGTGGTAGAACGGTATTGAGTTTCGTTAACTTAAAAAAAAAAAAAAAAAAAAAAAAAAAAAAAAAAAAAAAAAAAAAAAAAAAAATAATATATATATATATTATATATATATATATATATATATATATATATATATATACGTATATATAGACATATGTATATATTAACTATTTTGACTCACTCTTGGGTGACGTGAAGAATTTGGAAAAAAATGCTCACTTAAATTTTATTACGCATGACGAGCAGTATTTACAAATTTCGAGGAATATTCTACCAAATTAAAAATCGGCTTATTTGCAATAAGAACGCGGCATTTGGCGACAAGTAGACTGCGTGTGTGTGTGTGTGTGTGTGTGTGGTGTGTGTGTGTGTGTGTGTGTGTGTGGTGTTGTGTGTGTGTGTGTGTGTGTGTGTGTGTGTGTGTGTGTATGTGTGTGAGTGAGTGAGGGGTGAGTGAGTGAGTGAGTGAGTGAGTGCGTGCGTGCGTACTGATATACCAACTTTCTTTGTATGCTTTAAACCTATCCGCGAAGGAACGACACTAAAACTGATTTAAAAACAATAATAACGACAACAACCCTACCAATGACACCAGTACCAACGAAACAGACTAAAAACAAAGAATAACGACCTCAAACTACGGCCTTCATTCCCGGCGCATTGCTTTTTTTCCGCGAGAATGGCTTCTCTCTGCCAATCAAACGAGTCTCCCACTTCTTAACTACTTAAACGAGTTTTCCTCCGCTGATTGTAAAACTTAATTGCATCTCTCACTTTCCCCCCCCCCCCCCCCCCCCAACATACAATCCTCCCCCTCCCTCCCATCCCATTCCCCCTTTTCCGTATTGTTTCATCTCACTTTTCTACCCTCTTCTGTCTCTTTCCCTTCTTCCTCCGCGCTCTCTTTCTTCCTTTCTGACGTCTTCCTCTCCTCTCTTTCTTCGTCTTTCTCCCGTTTCTCTTCCCTTCATACTGTTCCCTCTTCCTTCACCCTTTCTTCCTCTTTATTCACCCTTTCTCCCTCTTCCTCCCTTCATCCGCCATCTCTTTCCCCCTTCTGTCCTGTTCTACTCTCTCCCCCTCCTCTCTCCCCCACCTTTCTCTCTCCTCTCCCCCCTCCTTCTCCCCCAGCCTTTCTCTCTCTTCTCCCCCTCTTCCCCTTTCCCCCTCTCCTCCCCCCCCCTCTTCCCCTTTCCCCTCTCCCTTCGCTGGGGAAGCCACATATGGCCGATACTTGACGTTGCTTATGATTTCGGATTAGAGTAAGAGAAGAGAGTGGAATTGGGTAAATTGACTAATGCATATATATATTTGCGTGCGTACGTGTGTGTGTGTGTGTGTGTGTGTGTGTGTGTGTGTGTGTGTGTGTGTGTGTGTGTGTGTGTGGTGTGGTGTGTGTGTGTGTGTGATATACATACCTATATATACATATACATATACATACTATTAAATATACATATACACATACACATCCCATGACAGTCTTGCACACATAGGAACACCCCCTTGCCCCCATTTTCCCCCTTTTACACTCCCCTCCCCCCGCACAAACCCTCGCCCCATTCCCTCGTGGGGTTTTGTTAACTAGCGGCCGCCCGCCAACAGCAAGGGAAGTCCTTAATGAACAGCCCCGCCAGGAAGTTTACAACAAGTTACCGAATGAAGAAGGAGGGGAGGGGAGGGGAGACAGGAGGGGGGAGAGGGGAGATGGAGGAAGGAGAAGGGAGACAGGGGAGGAGAGGGGCGCGGAAGGGAGGGAGAGAGGAGACAGGGGGGAGGAGGGGGGACGTGGGAGGGGGGGATAGAGGAACAGGGGGGTTTGAGATGGGGGAGGAGAGGGAGACAGGGAGAGGAGAGAGAGTTCGGAAAGGAAAGGAGAGGGGGAGACAGGGGGAGGAGAGAGGAGAAAGGGGGAAGAGACTGAAATGGGGGGGGGGGGAGGGAGATGGGTGGGGGAGGAAGGGGAAAGTTGGAAGAGACCTGAAATGGGTGGGAGAGGGGAGACGGAGGGGAGAATAAATGGGAAGGAAAGGGTAGTCAGAGGGGGAGGAAGGGGAGAGAAGGGGTTTAAAGGGAGACGGAATGAGGATGGGAAGGAGATGGAGGGGAAAGAGGGAGGAAAGAGGGATGGAAAACGGGGGGAAAGGGAGAGGGGGGGGGAGACGGAGAGGAAAAGAAGAGGGTGCGAAGAGGAAAATGGAAAACGGAGGGGGAAGGGGAGAGAGTGACAGAGGGAAGAAAGGAGAAGAGGAAGGGAAAAAACGAAGGTGAGGAAGTGAATAACGAAGTAAAATAAGAGAGAGGGAGGGGAAAATATGACAAACGAAAAAAGAAAAAAAAAAAGAAAGAAACAGAAAAGACATTATACTAATAATAACAAACAGAAGCTAAAAGTGACTAATGAAAACTATCGGCTATCTAATATATATATATATATATATATATTATATATATATATATATATATATATATTATATATATATATATATTAATGAAGGAAAAAATGCTTTCATACATTTATTAAAGGGCCTCCCTTCCCCATTATTCAAATCACTCAAGCCAAACACCAAGCCATCAGTTTTTGATACCTGAAATGAAAACCCAAAATCTCGACGCCGCAATAAGAGGGGGGTTCGAGAAGCGAACATGGATTTCACACCAAGTCCAAGCAATAAACACTACTCCAAGATTCACCACCAAACCGACTCTGTTAATTACAAGCCTCAAACCTTGCTTAAAAGGATGAGGCTAATGATACGACCAACGCTGCAATCCACAAAATCACGGATGGGGGTGAGTGAGGGGTTCTCCCCTCACCCCCCCCCCCCCCGTCTCCTTAAAACTTTGGCTGTTTTGCGCTC
>NW_023654786.1:0-29778 GCF_015228065.2 Penaeus monodon
ATCCAAAAATTAACAATAATGATGATAAAAGTGAGAATAAAGAAATTTTGATAACATTTGAATATTATTAAAATTTTTATTATTATATTATATTATTATTATTATTTTATTATTATTTTAAATTTTTATTATTATATATTATTATTTTTATTATTACTATTATCTTAATTATAGTATATTGCCAAAAAATCTATTATATCTGTAATAATAACAATAATAATAATAAGTATAAGTATAATAATAATAATGTAGTGGTTAAAAATTTGGTTATTAGTATTATTATTGTTTTATCATCATTATTTTATTTGTACTGGTAGTATAATTGAAAAAATAATATTATAACAGTAATAAATACAGTAATAACGATACTAATTAAGATAATGATATAATAATAATTATAAAATCTTATATTTTAATTTATTGGTTTTTACTATTATTATTTTTGTGGTTATTTGTATTAATTTCAAAAAATATACCAAACTCCAATAATTGCAATATAATGAAACAATTGCAATAATGGTGATAATAATTGCAATAATGATGATAATGATGATGATAATGATGATAATGATGATAAAGATGATGATAACGATAATAATGATGATAATCATGATAATTTATGATGATAATAACAGGAATTGTTTATATAATATAAAAAAAGGTATAAGAAAAACATTCCCAAAAGGGCGAAAAAGCGGGCAAAATTTAGCGAAATATTCCCTTTGAGAGTTATACTCCAAAATGACGTTTTTTCGATTTTTTGGTGATTCGGCAATTTTTAGGGTAATAATGATAATAATACCAGAAATTTTTAATCAAACAATAAAGATGATAAAAGTGAGAATAAAGAGAATTTTGATAAAATTTTAATATTTTTAAAATTTTTATTATTATTATTATTATTATTATTATTATTATTATTTTATTATTATTACTATTATCTTAATTATTAGTATTATGCCAAAAATTTTATCTTTAATAATAAAATAAAAAAAATAATATAATATAAAAAAAAATAAGCTAGTGGGTATAAATTGTTATTAGTTTTATTATTGTTTTTCATCATTTATTTTTTTTGTAGGTATTTAAAATTTGCAAAAATAATTTTTATAACAGTAATAAACAGAAAACGTCCCAATAAGAAATGATATAAATAATAATTATAAAATCTTTTTAATTGTTTTATTTGTTTTTACTATTTTTATTGGGTATTATTATTTTGCAAAAATAATACAAAAACCCCAAAATTGCAATAATAATGAAAAAATTTGCAATAATGATGAAAATAATGCAATAATGAGAAATGATGAGAAATGATGAAAATGAGAGTAACGATAATAATGATAAATCGATAAGAGGAGATAAAAAAGGGAAATTTGGCCCCAAGAATATAAAATGGATAAAAAAAAACTTCCCCAAAAAGCGAAAAAGCGGAAAAAATCTAGCGAAAATACCCTTTTTGAGAGTATACTCAAAATGAGGTTTTTCGATTTATTTGGTGATTGGCAATTATTAGGGTAAAATGATAATAATTACCAGAATTGATTTAATTCATAACATAAATGATGATAAAGTGAGAATAAGAGAATTTGATAACATTCTGAATATATTAAAATTATTATTATTATATTTATTATTTTTGATTTATTATTATTTATCTATTAGTATTATATTATTATAATGATCTATTATATTATTATATCATCATTAGTATTATTATATTACTATTGATCTTAATATTAGTAATTAGTGCAAAAAATCTATTATATCTGTAATAATAACAATAAAATGATAGTATAAGTATATAATAATAAGTGCTAGTGTTATAATATGTTATTAGTATTATTATTGTTATTATCATCTATTATTATTATTTTGTTACTGGTAGTATAATGCAAAAAATAATATTTATAACAGTAATAATTACAGTAATAAACGATACATAATAAGATAATGATATAAATAATAATGATATATCGTATTATTGTTATTATTATGTATTACTCGTTAGTATTGTTGTGGTTATTAGTATTATTGCAAAAATATAACATAACTCCAATAATTGCCAAAATAATGATAACAATTGCAATAATGATGATAAAATTGCAATTAATTGTGATAATGATGATGATAAAGGATGATAATGATGAGAATGATGATGATAACGATAATAATGATGAGAATATGATAATGATGATGATACAACAGGAAATTGTGTCCATATATAATTATAAAAAAAGGTAAAGAAAAATATTCCAAAAGTCGAAAAAGCGGGCCAAATCTAGCGAATATAGCCTTTTGCGAGTATACCCAAATGACGTTTTCTCCCCCCCCCGATTTCTTTGGGATTCGGAATTATAGGGTAATAATGATAATAATTACCAGAATTGTATTACAAAACAATAAATGATGATAAAAGAGAGAATAAAGAGAATTTTGATAAAAATTTGAATAATTATTGGAAATTATTATATTATTATTATTATTAATTACTTATGATTATAATTATTATTTTATCTATTATTATATTATTATTACTAGTATCTTGATATTAGTATTATTGCCAAAACTCTAGTTATAGCGGTAATAATAACAAAATAAAATAAGTATAAGTATAATAATAATAATGCTAGTGGGTATAATATTGTTAGTAGAATTATTATTGTTATTATAATCATAATTTATTATTTGTACTGGTAGTATAATTGCAAAAATAATTATTAGAACAGTAATAATTACAGTATCCCGTGATACTAATAAAGATAATGATATAAATAAAAATAAAAAAATCGATAAAATTGTAATTATTATTGTTATAACTATTATTATGCTGTGGTTCTAGTATTATTGCAAAAAATATATACATAACTCAATAATTCAATAATAATGATAACAATTTGCAATAATGATGAGAATAATTGCAATAATGATGATAATGATGATGATAATGATGATAATGTGATAATTATGATGATAACGATCATAATGATGAAATCAATGATGAATGATGATGATAATAACAGGAATTGTGTCAATATATAATATAAAAAAGGTATTTATGAAAAAATATTCCCAAAAGTCGAAAAAGCGGCAATCTAGCGAAATTATAGCCCTTTGGAGAGTATACTCTTAAAATGACGTTTTTTTCGTTCTTTGTTGATTTCGGCAATATTATGGAATATGATCATAATTACCAGAATTGTATTAACATAACAATAATGATGATAAAGTGAGATAAAGAGAATTTCATAACATTTGAATATTATTAAAATTATTATATTATATTATTAGTATTATGATTATTATTATTATTATTATTATATTATTATTATTATCAATTATTATTATTATTAGTATAAGTACTATTATCTTAATTATTAGATATGCCAAAAAATCATTTATATCTGTAATAATAACAATAATAATAATAAGTATATGTATAATAATAATAATGCTAGTGGTTAGTAATATTGTTATTGTATTATATGGTTATTATCATAATTTATTATATTTGTCTGGTAGTCTAAATTGCAAAATAATTATTATAACAGTTAATAATACAGTAATAACGCATACTAATTAAGTATAATGATATAAATAATAATAATAAAATCGTTTATTATTGTTATTGGATTGTTATTACTATTATTATGGTGTGGTTTAGTATTATTGCAAAAATATATACTAGTAACTCCAATAATTGCAATAATAACGAGAACCAATTGCAATAATGATGATAATAATTGCAATAATGATGATACTGATGATGATAAATGATGATAATGATGATAATGATGATGATAAACGATAATAATGATTATAATCATGATAATGATGATGAAATAAACAGGAATTGGCTCCATATATAATATAAAAAAATGGTATAAGAAAAACATTCCAAAGTGTCGAAAAAAGCCGCTTCTAAATCTAGCCGAAATATAGCCTTTTTGAGAATATACGCCAAAATGGACCTTTTTTCTGATCTTGGTGGATTTCGCGAATTATTAGGGTAATACTGATAATAATTTCAGAATTGTATTAAGCATAACAATAATGATGATAAAAGTGAGAATAAAAGAGACTTTGATAACATTGAATATTTATTAAATATTATTTATGATTAGTATTTTATTATTATAATTATTATGCTTATTATTATTATTATTATTATTATTATACTAAATATTATTATTATTATTACCATATCTTAATTATAGTATTATTGCCAAAAAAATCTATAGATCTGCAATAATAACAATAATAATAATAATTTATATTGTATAATAATAAGAATTGCTAGTGGGATAATTTGTTATTAGTATTATTATTGTTATATCATCAATTATTATAGGTACTGGTAGTATGATGATTGACAAAAATAATTATTATAACCGTAATAATTACAGTCTAATCAACGATCAAATAACTAGGATTAATGATAAATAATAATTATAAAATCGTTATTATTGTATTCATTATTGTTCATTACTACTGATTATGATTTGTATTAGATTATTGCAAAAATATATACTATAACTCCAATAATTGCCAATAATAATGATAGCAATTGCATTAATGATGAAATAATTGCAATAATGATGATTAATGATGATTGATAATGATGATAATGTGAAATGTGATGATGATAACGATAATAATATTGATAATAATGATAATGATGATGCTGATAAAATAACAGGAATGTGATCCATATATAATAAAAAAAAGTATAAGAAAACATTCCCAAAAGTCGAAAAAGAGGCAAAAATTAGCGAAATATGCCTTTTGAGAGTATACTTCAAAATTGACAGTTTTCGATTTCTTTGGTGATTTCGGCAATTATTAGGGGTAATAATGATAATAATTACCAGAATGTATTAATCATAACAATAATGGATGATAAAAGTGAGAAAAGAGATTTGATAACAATTTGCATAGTTATAAAATTATTATTATTATTATTATTATTATTGATTAGTATTATTATTTTTAGTATCTATTATTAATTTATATTATTATGATTATTACTATTATCTGAATTATTAGTATTATTGCCAAAAAAATCTATGATATCTGTATTCAATAATAATAATAATAAATAAGTATAAGTATAATCATAATAATGCTAAGTGGTTATAATATTGTTATAGTATTATTATTGGTATATCATCATATTATTATTTGTTACTGGTAGTTATAATTGCAAAAAATAAATTATTATAACAGGAAAATAATTACAGTAATAACGATACATTAAGATAATGATATAAAGCAATAATGATAAAATCGTTATAGTTATTATCTGTAATTAATATAGTTATGTTGTGGTTTATTAGTTATTATTGCAAAATATATACGATAACTCCAATAATTGCAATAATAATGATAACAATTGCAATAATGATGTAATAATTGCAATAATGATGCAATGATGATGCTAATATGATAATGATGATATGATGATGATAACGATAATAATGATGATAATTTCATGATAATCATGATGTAATAACAGGATTGTGCCAGTATAATATAAAAAAGGTTATAAGAAAAACATCCCAAAAGTACGAAAAAACGGCAAAATCTAGCGAAATATAGCCTTTGAGAGTATCTCAAAAATGACGTTTTTTCGATTATTTCTTGGTGATTTCGGCAATTATTAGGGTAATAATGATAATAATTACCAGAATTGTATCATCATACAATAATGATGATAAAGTGAGAATAAAAAGAATTTTGATAAACAATTTGAATATTATTAAAATATTATTATTATATATTATTATTATTATTATGATTATTATCTATTATTATTAATTATTAGTATTATTTATTAGTTATTATTATTATCATTATATTATATTATTACTATTATTCTTAATTAGTAGTATTATGCCAAAAAAATCATTATACCTGTAATAATAACAATAATACTGATAAGTATAAGTATAATAATAATAATGCTAGTGGTATTTAAAATTGTAGTGTATTAGTCATGATTATTGTTATTACATCATTATTCATATTGTACTGGATAGTATAATTGTCAAAAAATAATTAGTATAACAGTAATGATTACAGTAATAACGATCTAATTAAGATAATGATATAAATAATAGATATTAAAAAAATCGATATTATGTTAATATTATTGTATAATAATTATTGTTGTGGTTATTAGTATTATTGCAAAAATATTGTTATACTATAACTCCAATAATTGCAATAATAATGATAACAATTGCAATAATGATGATAATAATTGCTAATAATAATGATAATGCTGATAATGATGATAATGATGATTAATGATGATGATAACGAAATAATGATGATAATCATGATAAGATGATGATAATAACAGGAAATTGTGTCCATATAAAATATAAAAAAGGTATAAGAAAAAACCTTCCCAAAAGTCGAAAAAGCGACAAAACTAGCGAAAATATAGACTTGAGTGTAGTTATACTCAAAATGGACGTTTTTTTCGATTTCTTTGGTGATTTCGGAATGATTAGGTAAATTTAATGATAATAATTACCAGAATTGTATTATCAAAAGAACTAAGATGATAAAGTGAGAACAAAGAGAATTTTGATAACATTTGAAGTAGTATTAAAATATTATTATTATTATTAGTATTATTATTATTATTATTATATTATATTATTATATTATTATTATTGTTATATATTATCT
The DNA here is from genome assembly GCF_015228065.2 of Penaeus monodon. Classification (NCBI taxonomy): domain Eukaryota; kingdom Metazoa; phylum Arthropoda; class Malacostraca; order Decapoda; family Penaeidae; genus Penaeus; species Penaeus monodon. Next base: position 6,700 of record NW_023654786.1, read on the forward strand.
ATTATTAATATTATTATTATTATAATATTACTATTATCTTAATTATTAGTATTATGCCAAAAAAATCTAGTTATATCTGAATAATAACAATAATGATAATAAGTATAAGTATAATAATAATATAGGCTAGGGTTTTATATATGGTCTTAGTATATTATTGTATTATCATCATTATTATCTATTTGTACTGGTAGTATAATTGCAAAAATAATTATGTATAACAGTAATAATTACAGTAATAACGATACTAATTAAGATATGATATAAATTAATAATTATAGAATCGTTATTATTGTTAATTATTGTTATACTATTATTTTTTGTGTTTATAGTATTATTTTTCCAACAAAATTCTACATATAACCACTAACTTGCAATAATAATGTACAATGCAATAATGTGATAATAATTGCAATAATGATTGATAATGATGTATGATAATGATGATAATGATGATGATAACGATAATAATGATGATAATCATGTAAGGATGATGATGATAATAACAGAATTGTGTCCAATATAATATAAAAAGTATAAGAAAAACATTCCCAAATGTCGAAAAAGTCGGCAAAATCTAGCGAATATAGCTTGTGAGAGTATACTCCAAAATGACGTTTTTTTCGATTTCTTTGGTGATTTTGGCAATTTTAGTGGGTAATTAATGATAATAATACCAGAATTGCTAAATCATAACAATAATGCAGATAAGTGAGAATAAAGAGAATTTTGATAACAATTCAATATTATAAAATTATTATTATATTATATATTAGTATTAGTATTATTACTATTATATTATTATTATTATTATTATTATTATTATAATGAGATTATAGTATTACTTTATTAATTATTAGTATATGCAAAAAACATCTTGTATATTCTTGTAATAATAAGTATAATTTGCCAAAAATAATTTTAGACACATAATTACAGTAAAACGATACAATTAAGATAATGATATAAATAATAATTATAGAAACGTTATTAGGTTATTTTATTGTTTATTACTATTCTTATGGTTTTGGTATTAGTATTATTGCAAAAAAAATATATACTTATAACTCCAAATAATTGCATAATAATGAATAACAATTGCAATCATGATGATAATAATTGCAATAATGATGATAATGATGATGATAATGATGATAATGTGATAATGATGATAATAAAGATAATAATGATGATAATAAGAATAATGATAATGATAATAATGGAATGTGTCCATATATAATATAAGAAAGGTATAGAAAAACATTCCCAAAAGTCGAAAGAGCGGCAAAATCTAGCGAAATATAGCCTTTTGGAGCGTTATACTCAAAATGACGTTGCTTCGATTTTCTTGGTGATTTCGGCAATTTTTAGGGTAATAATGATAATAAATTACCAGGATATTGTATTAATCCTAACAATATTGATGATAAAAGTGAGAATAAAGAGAATTTGAACATTTGAATTAGTATAAAATTCAATTATTATATTATATAATTATTATTAGTATTAATATTATTATTATATTATTAATATTATATATTATTATTATTATTATTATTTAATATTATTATATATTTTTATTATTTTATTTATTATTTATTATTAGTATTATTGAATATTATTAATATTATTATATTAATAATTTATTAATATATTATTATTGTATATATATAATTAAAATGTTATTATTAGTAATAATTATGTATTACATATTAATTTAGTATGTATATTAAATATATATAAAATCAATAATTGATATATATGATAATTATAATTGATAATATTATAGTATTATGAAAATATATATAATATGATAATGATGAATATGATACATAAATATGAAATAATATAATGAAAATCAATGAAAATGCAAATTACAAAAAGATAGAAAATACAGTCAAAGTGATATTAACGAATTGCTTCGAATTAATCAAAATATATATTTCCCGATTTTTGAAATCGAAATTAGGAAATAGAATAAGATATTTCAAAATGAATTAAATGATTATGGATTATGAATTTTATAATTATTATAATTATTATATTATTAATTATTATATTATTATATATTATTATTATTATATTAATTATTAGTATTATTGACAAAAATCTATTATATCTGTAATAATAACAATAATAATAATAAGTATAAGTATAATAATAATAATGCTAGTGATTATAATATTGTTATTAGTATTTTATTGTTATTATCATCATTATTATTATTTGTACTGGTAGTATAATTGCAAAAATAATTATTATAACAGTAATAATTACTGTAATAACGATACTAATTAAGATAATGATATAAATAATAATTATAAAATCGTTATTATTGTTATTTTTATTGTTATTACTATTATTATTGTGTGGTTATTAGTATTATTGCAAAAACATATACTATAACTCCAATAATTGCAATAATAATGATAACAATTGCAATAATGATGATAATAATTGCAATAATGATGATAATGATGATGATAATGATGATAATGATGATAATGATGATGATAACGATAATAATGATGATAATCATGATAATGATGATGATAATAACAGGAATTGTGTCCATATATAATATAAAAAGGTATAAGAAAAACATTCCCAAAAGTCGAAAAAGCGGCAAAATCTAGCGAAATATAGCCTTATGAGAGTATACTCCAAAATGACGTTTTTTCGATTTCTTTGGTGATTTCGGCAATTATTAGGGTAATAATGATAATATTTACCAGAATTGTATTAATCATAACAATAATGATGATAAAAGTGAGAATAAAGAGAATTTTGATAACATTTGAATATTATTAAAAATATTATTATTATTATTATTATTATTATTATTATTATTATTATTATTATTATTATTATCTTAATTATTAGTATTATTGCCAAAAAATCTATTATATCTGTAATAATAAACATAATAATAATAAGTATAAGTATAATAATAATAATGCTAGTGATTATAATATTGTTATTAGTATTTTTATTGTTATTATCATCATTATTATTATTTGTACTGGTAGTATAATTGCAAAAATAATTATTATAACAGTAATAATTACTGTAATAACGATACTAATTAAGATAATGATATAAATAATAATTATAAATCGTTTATTATGGTTATTATTATGTATTACTATTATTATTGTTGTGGTTATTAAGTATTATTGGCAAGCAACTATGCTATAACCCAATAATTTCAATAATAATGATAACAATTGCAATAATGTGATAATAATTGTCAATAATGATGATAATGATGAATGATAAATGATGATATGATGAATGGTGATGATAACCGATAAGAGATGATAATCATTATACTGATGATGATAATAACATTAATTGGTGTCCATATATAATATAAAATGTATAAGACAAACTTCCCAAAAGTCGAAACGCGGCAAAATCTAGCGAAAGATAGCCTTATGAGAGTTATACTCCCAAAAATGACGTTTTTTCGATTCTTTGTGATTTCGCAATTATTAGGGGTAATAATGATAATATTTACGCAAGTAATTGTATATCATAACAATAATGATGATAAAAGTGAGATAAAGAGATTTTGATACCTTTGAATCATTATTAAAATATTTATTTATTATTATTATTATTATTATTATTATTATTATTATTATTATTATTATTATTATTATTATTATTTATTATTATTATTATTACGAGTATCTTAATTATTATATTATTGCCAAAAAATCTATTATATCTGTATAATAACAATAATACTAATAAGTATAAGTATAAATAATAATAATGCTAGTGATTATAATATTGTTATCAGTATTATTATTGTTATTATCATCATTTTATTATTTGTCACTGGTAGGATAATTGCAAAAATAATTATTATAACAGTAATACTTACTGTAATAACGATACTAATGATAAGATATGATATAAATAATAATTATAAAATCGTTTAATTATTGGTATTATTATTGTTTTATTACTATTATTATTGGTTGTGGTTATTAGTATTAATTGCGAAAACATATACTATACCTCCATAATTGCAATAATAATAAAACATATTGCAATAATTATTATAATAATTGCAATACTGATGATAATGATGATGATAATGATGATAATGATGATAATGAATATGATAACGTAATAATGATGATAATCATGATAATGATGATGATAATACATGAATTGTGTCCATATATTACATATAAAATAGGTATAGAAAAACAGTTCCCAAAAAGTCGAAATAAAGCGGCAAAATCTAGCAGAAATAATTAGCCTATGAGAGTATACTCCAAATGACTTTTTCGATCTTTGGTGATTTTCGGCAATTATTAGGGTAGAATGATAATATTTACCAGAATTGGATTAATCATAACAATAATGATGATAAAAGTGAGAAGATAAAGAGAATTTTGATAACATTTGAATATTATTAAAAATATTATTATTATTATTATTATTATTATTATTATTATTATTATTTGTATTATTACTATTTCTAATTATTATTTTATTGCAAAATCTATTATATCTGGATAATAACAATAATAATAAGAAGTAATAGTATAATAATATAATGCTAGTGATTATAAATATTGTTATTTATATTATTATTGTTATTATCATCATTATTATTATTGTACAGGTTGTATAATTGAGAACATATTATTATAACAGTAATAATTACTGTAATAACGAACTAATTAAGATAATGATATAAATAATAATTATAATCGTTATTATTGTTTTATTAATTGTTTTACTTATTATTATTGTTTGGTTATTATATTATTGCAAAAACATATCTCTAGTAACTCCAATAATGGGCAATAGATAATGATTGAACTCTTAAATTGCATTATATTGGGAATGATAGGTAAATTGCAATAGATGATGATAATGAGATGATAATATGATAATGATGCTAATGGATGATGAAACGATAATACTGATGATAATCTGAATAATGATGATGAAATAACATGATTGTGTCCATATATAATATAAAGAAGGTATAAGAAAAACATTCCCAAAGTCGAAAAAGCGTCAAAATCTAGCTGACATATAGCCGTATAGAGTAATATCCAAAATTACGTTTTTTTCGTTTCTTTTGTGCTTTCGGCATTCTTAGGGTAATAATGATATATTTACCAAATTGTATTAAATCATAACATAATGAATGATAAAGTTAGATAAAGAGAATTTTGATAACATTTTAATATTATTAAAAATATTATTATTATTATTATTATTTATTATTAGTATTATTATTATTATTATTAGTTATTATTATTTTATTATTATTAGTATTAATTACTATTATCTTAATTATTAGTATTATTGCCAAAAATCTATTATATCTGTAATAATAACAATATTAATAATAAGGTATAAGATATTATAATAATAATAGCTAGTGATTATAATATTGTTATTAGTATTATTATTGTTATTATCATCATTAATTTATTATTTGTACTGGTATATAATTTGCAAAAATAATTATTATAACAGTAATAATTACTGTAATAACGATATTTCTAATTAAGATAATGATTATAATAATAAGTATTAAAATGCCGTTTTATTGTTATTATTATGTTATTACTATTATATTGTTTGTGGTTTTAGTATTCTTGCAAAAACATTATAGAACGCCAATAATTTGCAATACATATATGATAAAATTGCAATAATGATGATAATATTGCAATAATGATGATAATGATGATGAATATATGATGAATGGATGATAGTGATGATTGATAAACGCTAATACTGATCGATAATCCTGATAATGATGAGACTAAAACAGGATTGTGTCATATATAATATAATAATAATGGTATAAGAAAAACATTCCAAAAGTCGAAAAAAAGCGGCAAATCTAGCGAAATATAGCCTTTATGAGAGTATACTCCAGAATGAACTTTTTTCGATTTCATTTGGTGATTTCGGCCATTATTTCAGGGTAAATCAATGATAAATTTACCAGAATTGTATTAATCATAACAATATGATGATCAAGTGAGATAAAGAGAATTTTGATAACATTTTGAATATTATTAAAAATATTATTATTCTTATTATTATAGACATTATTATATTATTATTATGATTATTATTATTATTATTATGATTTATTATTATTATTTATATTACTATTATCTTATTATTACTAGTATTGCCAAAAAATCTTCATTATAGTCCCCCCCTTTTGTTTTAAATATCACAATAATAATAAGTAAGTATAATTATAATAATAATAAGGCTAGTGATTTATATTGTTATTAGTATTTTATTGTTTTATCATCATTATTATTATTGTACTGGTAGTATACATTGCTAAAAATAAATTATTATAACAGTAATAATTACTGTAATAACATCTAAGTAAAGATAATGATATAAATAATAATTATAAATCGTTATTATTGTTGATATTATGTTTATTGACTATGATTAATTGGTGTTGTTAGTAGTATTATTGCAAAAACATATACTATAAACTCCAATATTTGCAATAATAATGATAACATTGCCACTAATGATATAATAATTGGCAATATGATGATCTGTGATGATAAATGATGATGATATGATATGGGGAAAAAAAAATGGATGATAACGATAATATGAATGATATCATGATAATGCTTGATGATAATAACATTTAATTGTGTCCATATAAATATAAAAAAGGTAGAAGAAAAACAGTTCCCAAGTCGAAAAGCGCAAAATCTAGCAGAAATATAGCCTATAGAGTATACTCCAAAATGACGTTTTTTTCGTTTCTTTGGTGATTTTCGCAATTATTAGGGTAATAATGGTTAGCTTTACCAGAATTGTAAATTAATGCATCACAATAATGATGATAAAATTGAGAATAAAGAGAATTTTGATAACATTTGAATATTCTTCAAAATAATTATTTATTATATATTGATCTATGTATTATTATTATTATTATTATTATATTATTATTATTTATTATTATTTATTTTATTATTATTATTACTATTATCTTAAATTATTTAGTATTATTGCCAAAAAATCTAGTATATCTGTAATTAATAACAATATAAGAATAAGTATAAGTATTAATAATAATAATTGCTAGTGATTATATATTGTTTTATGATATTATTATTTTTATTATCATCATTATATTATTTGTACTGGTAGTATAATTGCAAAAATAATTATTAGAAAGCAGTAATAATTCCTGTAAATAACGATACTAATTAAGATAATGATATCAATAAGTAATTATAAAGCGTTATTAGTGTTATTATTATTGGTTTTACTATTATTATTGTTGTGGTTTATTAGTATTATTTGCAAAAACATATACTATCACTCCAATATTGCCAATAATACTGAATAACCCTTGCAATCATTGCTGATAATAGATTGCAATAATGATGATAATGATGATGATAATGATGATAATGAGATAATGATGATGATAACGATAATATGATGATAATCATGATAATGATGCTGATAATAACAGGAATTATTGTCCATCTCTAATATAAAAAAGGATAGAAAGAACCTTCCAAGTCCGAAAAACGGCCCAAAATCTAGCGAAATATAGCCTTCATGAGAGTATACTCTAAAATGACGTTTTTTGGCGGGGGATTTCTTTGGTGATTTCGGCATTAATTATGGGGTAAATAAATGATGATTTACTCAGAATTTGTATTAATCCAAACTAATAATGATGAAAAGTGAGAATAAAGAAATTTTTGATAACATTTGAATTTATTAAAAATATTATTATTAGTATATTATTATTATAATTATTATTATTATTATTATTATAATTATTATTATTATTATTAGTAATTTTATTTATTATTACTATTATCTTAATTATTAGTATTATTGCCAAAAAATCTTTATATCTGTAATAATAACAATAATAATAATAGTATAAGTTATAATAATCATATTCTATTGATTATAATATTGTTATTAGTCTTATTATTGTTATTATCATCATTATTCATTATTGGACTGGGAGTATAATTCAAAAATAATATTATAACAGTAATAATTCTGTAATAACGCTACTAAATTAAGATAATGATATAAATAATAATTATAAATCGTTATTATTGTTATTATTATTGTTATTACTATTATTATTGTTTGTGTTATTAGTATTATTCGAAAACAATATACTATAACTCCATAATTGCAATAATAAGAGGTAACATTGCAATAATAGGAATAATAATTCAATAATGATGAAATGATGATGATAATGATGATAAATGATGATAATGATGATGATAACGAAATAATTGATGATAATTCATGATATGGATATGATAATAACAGGAATTGTGTCCCAATATGAATATAAAAAAGTTATAGAAAAACATTCCCAAACAGTCGAAAAAGCGGCAAAATCTAGCGAATATATCCTTATGAGAGTATACTCCAAATGACGTTTTTTTCGATTCTTTGGTGATTTCGGCAATTATTAGGTAATAATGAATGATAATTTACCAGATTGTATTAATCCATAAGCAAAATGATGATAAAATTCAGAAATTAAAGAGAATTTTGATAACATTTGAATATTATTAAAAATATAATTACTTATTATTATTATTAATTTATTATTATTATCAATTTTTATTCTTTTATGTATTACATTATATTTATTATTATTTATTATTCTTTATTATTACTATTATCTTTATTCTTAGTATTCTTGCCAAAAAATGCTATTATCTGTAATAATAACCATAATAATACTAAGTAGCAGTTATCATAATAATAATGCTAGTGATTATAATTTGTTATTAATATTAATTATTGTTTATTATCATCATTATTTATTATTGGTACTGGTACGTATAATTTGCAAAAATAATTATTACTCGTAATAATTAATGTAATAACGATACTAATTAGATCATGATATAAATAAGATTATCAAATCGTTTATTATTGTTATTATTATTGTTATTCCTAGTTATTATTGTTGTGGTTATTAGTATTATTGCAAAAACATATACTATAACTCCATAATTGCAATAATATGATAACAATTGCAATAATTGATGATAATAATTGCAATAATGATGATAATGATGATGATAATGATGATAATGATGATAATGAATGATGAAACGATAATAATGATTGAATAATCATGATAATGATGATCGATAATCAACAGGAATTGTGTCCCATAATATAATATAAAAAAGGTATACGAAAAACATTCCAAAAGTCGAAAAAGCGCAAAATCTAGCGAATATAGCCTTATGAGGTTATACTCCAAAATACGTTTTTTTTCGATTTCTTTGGTGATTTCGGCAATTATTAGGGTAATAATTCATAATTATTTACCAGAATGTATTAATCATAACAATAATGATGATAAAAGTGAGAATAAGAGAATTTTGATAACATTTGATATTATTAAAAAATATTATATTATTATTATTATTATTATTATTATGATTATTTTATTATATTATTATTATTATTATTATTATTATTAATTAGTAGCACTATTATCTTAATTATTATTATTATTGTCAAAACTCTATATATCTGTAATAATAACAATAATAATAATAATATAAGTATGATAAATAATAATACTAGTGGTTATAATATTGTTATTAGTATTAATTATTGTTTATTATCATCATTATATTATTTGTACTGTAGTATATTGCAAAAATCAATATTATAACAGAATAATTACTGTAAACGGTTTACTAATTAAGATAATGATATAAATAATATTATAAAATCGTTATTTTGTTCTGTCTTATTGTTATTACTAGATTTTATTGTTGTGGTTATTAGTTTATTGCAAAAACATATACTATAACTCCAATAATTTGCAATAATAATGATAACAATTGCAATAATGATGAAATATTCAGATAATGTATTTAATGATGATGATAATGATTATAATGATGATATGATGATGCTAACGATAATATATGATATAAGCATGATAATGATGATGATAATAACAGATTGTTTCCATATATAATTATAAAAAGTCATAGAGAAAAACATTCCCAAAAGTCGGAAAACGCCAAAATCTAGCGAAATATAGCCTTATGGAGAGTATCCTCCAAAATGACGTTTTTTCGATTTCTTGTGTGATTTCGGCCAATTATTAGGTTAATAATGATAATATTTAGCCAGAATTGTTTATCATAAACACTATGAATGATAAAATGAGAATAAAGATAATTTTTGATAACTTTTGAATATTATTAAAAATATTTATTATTATTATTATTATTATTATTATTTGTTTTATTTTAATTCATTATTATTATTATTATTATTCTTATTATTATTCGTATTTATTATTATTACTATTATCTTAATTATTAGTAATTATTGCAAAAATCTATTATATCTGTAATAATAACAATAATAATAATAAGTATGATATAATAATAATAATGGCTAGTGATATAATATTGTTGTTAGTATTATTATTGTTATTATCATCATATTATTATTGTACTGGTATGATAAATTGCTAAAAATAATTATTATACCATTAGTAATTACTGTAATACGATACTAATTAAGATAGATGATATAATATATAATTATAAAATCGTTATTATTGTTATTATTATTGTTATTACTCTTATTTAATGGTTTGTGGTTTTAGTATTATTGCAAAACATATCTATAACTCCTAATAATTGAATAATAATGATTAACAATTGCAATAATTCTGATAATAATTGCAATAATGATGATAATGATGATGATAATGATGATAATATGAGAATGATGATGATCACGATAATAATGATGATAATCATGATAGTGATGAATGATAATAACCGATTGTTCCATCTATAATATAGAAAAGATAATAAAACATTCCAAAAGTCAAAAAAGCGCAAAAATCTACGAAATATAGCCTTATGAGAGTATACTCAAAATGACGTTTTTTCGATCTTCTTTGGTGATTTCGCAATTATATGGTAATATGATAAATTTACCAGAATTGTATTAATCATAACAATAATTGGAGATAAAAGATGAGATAAAGAGTAATTTTGATAACTTTTGAATATTATTCAAAATATTATTATTATTATTATTATTAGTATTATTATTATTGTTATTATCATTATTATTTTATTATTATTATTATTATTATTATTATGATTATTTATTAATCTAATGATTAGTATTATTGCCAAAACATCTATTATATCTGTAATAAGACCATAATAATAATAAGTTATAAGTATACTAGATAATAATGCTAGTGATTATAATATTGTTTATTATAGTATTATTATGTTATTATCATCATTATTATTATTTGTACTGTAGTAGTTAATTGCAAATAATTTTATTATACAGTAATAATTACTGTAAAAAACTATAACTAATTAAGATAATGAGTATAAATAATAATGATATAATCATTATTATTGTTAATATTATTGTTATTACTATTTCTTATTGTTGTGTTATATTATTATTGCAAAAACATATACTCTAACTCGATAATTGCATACTAATGATAACATTTGCAATAATGATGATAAAATTTGCAATAATGATATAATGATGATGATAAGATGATAATGATGACTAATGATGAGATCAACGATAAATATATGATGATAATCATGATAATGGATGATGATAATAACAGCATTGTGTCCATATATAATATAAAAAAAATATAGAACAACATTGCCAAATCGAAAAAGCGGCAAAATTCTAGCGAAATATAGCCTTATGAGAGTATACTCCAATACGTTTTTTTCGATTTCTTTGGTGATTGTCGGCCAATTATTAAGGTAATATATTGATAATATTTACCAGAATTGTATTAATCATAACACTAATGATGATACAAGGTGAGAATAAGAGAATTTTGATAACATTTGATATTATTAAAAATATATTATTTATTATTATTATTATTATTATTGTTGTTATTTATTATTATTATCTTATTATTATTATTATTATTATTATTATATTACTATTATCTTAATTATTAGTATTATTGCCAAAAAATCTATTATATCTGTAATAATCACAATAATAATAATAGTATAAGTCTACTAATAATAATGCTAGTGATTATAATATGTTATTAGTATTATTATTTTTTATTCATCGTCATTGTTATTTATTTGTACTGGTATATAATTGCAAAAATATTATTATAACAGTAGATAGTTACTGTAATTAACATACTCATTAAAGATAATGATATAAATAATAATTATAAAATCTTATTATGGTTTGATTATTATGGTTTATTACTATTATTATTAGTTTGTGGTTATTAGTATTATTGCAAAAACATATACTATAACTCGCAATAATTGCAATAATAATGATAGCAATGTCAATATAAATGATGATATAATTTGCAATAATGATGATAATATGATGATAATGATGATAATGATGATAAGAGATGATAGCGAAATAATGATGATAATATGATAATGATGATGATAATTAACAGAATTGTGTCCATATATAATCGAAAAAAGGTATAAGAAAAACATCCCTAAAAGTCGAAAAAGCGGCAAAATCTAGCGAAATAAGCCTTATGAGAGTATACCTCCAAAATGACGTTTTTCGATTTCTTTGGTGATTTGCGGCCAATTTTAGGGGTAATAATGATAGAGTTTACCCAGAATTGTATTTAATCATAACAATAATGATGATAAAAGTGAGAATAAAGAGAATTTTTGATAACATTTGAATATTATTAAAAATATTTTATTTATTATTATATTATTATTATTAAATTATTATTATTATTATTATTATTAATTATATTATTATTATTACTTTATCTAATTATTAGTATGATTGCCAAAATCTATTATATCTTACTAATAACATAATATAATAAGTATAAGTATATAATATAATGCTTAGTGATTATGATATTGTTATTAGTAATTATATTGTTATTATCATCATATTATTATTTGTACTGGGATTATGATTGCAAAATAATTATTATAACAGTAATCATTTACTTGTAAGAACGCTCTAATTAAGATAATATATAAATAATATTATATAATCTTTATTATTGTTATTATTATTGTTTTATTACGATTATATTTGTTGTGTTATTAGTATTATTGTCCAAAACATTATACTATACCTCCAATAATTTGCAATAATATGATAACAATTGCAATAATGATGATAATAATTGCAATAATGATGATAATGATGATGATAATGAGGATGATAATGGTTATAGGATGATGATAACAGAATAATGATGATAATCATGATATGATTATGATAATAACAGGAATTTGTGGTCCATATATAATATAAAAAGGTATAAGAAAAACTTCCAAGAAGTCGAAAAACCGCACGGCAAATCTAGCGAATATAGCCTTATGAAGTATACTCCAAAATTTCGTTTTTTCGATCTTTGGTGATTCGGCCAATTATTAGGTAATAATGATAATATTTACCAGAATTGTCTTAATCATAACAATATTGATGATAAAAGTGAAATAAAGAGAATTTTTGATAACATTTGAATATTATTAAATTATTATTATTATTATTATTTATTATTTTATTATTATTATTATATTATTATTAATTATATTTATATATTATTTATTATTATTATTACTATTATCTTATTTTATATTATTGCAAAAATCTATTATATCTGTACTAATAACAAATAATAAATAATATAAGTATAATAATAAACTGCTAGTGATTATAATTTGTTTATTAGTATTATTATTGTTATTATCATCATTATTGATGTATTTGTACTGAGTTAGTATAATTGCATAAAATAATTATTTATAACAGTAATATTACTGGTAGGATAACGAGACTACTTAAGATAATGATATAATAATAATGTATAAATCGTTATATTGTTTTTATTATATTGTTATTACTATTATTATTGTTGTGGTTATTATATATTATTGCAAGACATATACTATAACTCCAATAATTGCATAATACTGATAACAATTTGCAATAATGATGATAAATCTTGCAATAATGATTGATATGATATGATAATGATGATCATCATGATAATGAATGATGATAACGATACTATGGTTATAATCATGATAAGATGATGATAATAACAGGAATTGCGTCCCATATATAATATAAAAAATTATAAGAAAAACATTCCCAAATAGTCGAAAAAGCGGGCCCCAAAAATCTAGCGAAATATAGCCTTAGGAGATATACTCCAAAATGACGTTTTTTCGATTTCTTTGGTGATTTTCGCAATTATTAGGTTAATAAATGATAATATTTACCAAATTGTAATTAATCATAACATAATAGATGCTAAAATGTGTAGAATAACCGAGAATTTTGATAACATTTGAATATTATTAAAATATTAAATTATTATTATTATATTATTATTATTATTATTATTATTATTATTATTTATTATTATTATTAGTATTATCTTAATTATTATCTTATTGCCAAAAATCTATTATATCGGTAATAATAACAATAATAATATAATATAAGTATAATAATAATAATGCAGTGATTATCCTATTGTTATTGTATTATGATTGTTATTATTCATCATATATTTTTGTACTGGTAGTATAATTTGCCAAAAATAATTATTATTAAACCTTAATAATTACGTAATGAACGATACTAATTAAGATAATGATTAATAGTAATTATAAAATCGTTATTTATTGTTATTATTATTTTTTGTTGGGTTTTTTGTTTATTGTTATTACTATTATTAATTGTTGTGGTTATTAGTATTTTGCAAAAACAATACTATAACTCCATAATTTGCAATAATAATGATAACAATTGCAATAATGATGATAATAATTGCATAATTGATGATAATGATGCTGATAATGATGATAGTGATGATCATGCTGATGCTAACGATTAATAATGTATGATATCATGAATAATGATGATGATAATAGACAGGATTGTGTCCATCTATTATTATAAAAAAGGTATAGGAAAAACATTCCCAAAAGTCGAAAAAGCGGCAAAATCTAGCGAAATATAGCCTTATGAGAGTATACTCAAAAAAAAAAAAAAATGACGTTTTTTCGATTTCTTTGGTGATTTCGGCATTATTAGGGTAATACTGATAATATTTACCTAGAATTGTATTAATCATAACAATAATGACTGTAAAATGAATAAATGAAATTTGATAACATTTGAATATTATTTAAAAATATTATTATTATTAATTATTATTATTATTATTATTATTATTAATTATTAGATTATTTTTATTATTATTATTATTATTATTAACTATTATCTTAATTATTAGTATTATTGCAAAAAATCTATTATATCTGTATAATAACAATAATAATAATAAGTATAAGTTAAATTAATAATAATGCGTGAGTGATTATAATATTGTTATTATATTATTTTGTTATTATCATCATTATTATTATTTGTTACTGGTAGTATAAGTGCAAAATAATTATATAATAGTAATTAATTCTGTATAACGATACTAATTAGGATATGATATAAAAATAATAATTTCTAAAATCGTTTATTAATGTTATTATTATTGTTATTAGCTATTATTATGTTGTGGTTATTAGTATTATTGCAAAAACATATACTATAACCCAATTACATTGCAATAATAATGATAACAATTGCAATAATGGATGATAATAAGTGCAATAATGATGATAATGATGATGATAATGATTGATTAATGATGATAATGTGATGATAACGATAATAATGATGATCATGCAGCAATAATGATGATGATAATACAAGGATTGTGGGTCCATATATAATATAAAAAAGGTATAAGAAAACATATCCCCAAAAGTCGAAAAGCGGCAAATCTGCGGAATATAGCCTTTATGATAGTATACTCCAAAGATGACGTTTTTTCGATTTCTTTGGTGATTCGAATTATTAGGGTAATAATGATATATTTACCAGAATTGTATATCATACAATAATATGAAAAAGTGAGAATAAAGAGATTTGATAACATTGAATATTATTAAAATATTATTATTATTATTTTTATTATTATTATTATTATTATTATATTATTATTATTATTATTATTATTATTATTATTAATTATTATAACATTATCTTAATTATTAGGATTATTGCCAAAAATCTATTATATCTGTAATAATACAATAATACATAATGAGTATAAGTATAATAATAATAATTCTAGTGATATAATATTGTTTATTAGTTATATTATTGTTATTATCCATCATTATTATTATTTGTACTGTGTATAATTGCAAAAATAATTATTATAACATAATAATTTACTGGTAATAACGATACTAATTAAGATAAGATATAAATAAGAGATTATAAAATCGTTATTAGTGTTATTATTATTGTTATTACTATTATTATGTTGTTGTTATAGTATTATTGCAAAACATATACTATAACTCCAATAATTGCTAATACTGAAAATGCATAATGATATATAATTAATTGAATAATGGATGATAATATGATGATAATGAATTGATAATTATTGATAATGGATGATGATTAAACGATAATAATGATGATAAATCATGCATAATGATGATGATATCACAGGAATTGTGTCCATATATAAATATAAAGAAGGTATAAGAAAACATTCCCAAATTCGAAAAAGCGGCAAAATCTAGGGCGACATCTAGCCCTTATGAGAGTATACTCCAAAATGACGTTTTTTTCGAGTTCTTTGGTGATGTCGGCAATTATTAGGGTAATATGATAATATTTTACCAGAATTGTATTACTCATACAATAATGATGATAAAAGTGAGAATATAAAAGAATTTTGGATAACATTTGAATATATTAAAAATATTATTTATTATTATTATATTATTATTATTATTATTTATTATTATTATTATTATTATTATTATTATTATTATTATTATTATTATTACTATTATCTTAATATTAGTATTTATTGCCAACAAATCTATTTTTCTGTATCATAACAATAAAAAATACAAACTTAATTTTTAAGTTAAGTATAATAATAATAATTCTAGTGATTATAATATTGTTATTAGTATTATAATTGTTATTATCATCATTTATTATTTTTGTACTGGTATTATCATTGCAAAAATACTTATTATAACTTATCTTTACGTAGAACGATACTAATAAGATAATATATAAATAATAATTTTAAAATCGTTTATTATTGTTATTATTATTGTGTATTCTTATTATATAATGTTGTGGTTATTAGGTATTTTTAATTTGCAACGCATATACTATAACTCCAATAATTGCAATAATATGATAACAATTGCAAGTTAACTTGATAATATAATTGCATAATGATGAGAATGATGATGATAAGATGATAATGATTGTAAATGAGAGCTAACGAAATAATGATGATAATCATGATAATGATATGATAATAAACAGGAATTGTGTCCATCTATCACATATAAAAGAGGTATAAGAAAAACTTCCCAAAGTCGAAAAGCGGCAAATCTAGCGAAATATAGCCTTAGAGAGTTACTCCAAATGACGTTTTTTTTTCGATTTCTTTGGTGATTTCGGCCATTATTAGGGTAATAATGATAATATTTTACGCAGAATTGTATTAATCATAACAATATGATGATAAAAGTGAGCATAAGAGAATGTTGATACCATTTGAATATTATTAAAAATATATTGCTTATTATTATTATTAGTATTATTATTATGATTATTTATCTTATTATTAATATAATTATTATTATTACTATTTAATATTAATTATTTAGTATTATTGCAAAAAATCTATTATAACCTGTAATAAAACAATAATAATCATAAGTATAATATAATAAAGTAATGCTAGTGATTAATACATATTGTTTATTAGTATTATTATTGTTATTATCATCATTATTTATTGTACTGGTAGTATACTTGCAAAATAATTATTATAAACCGTAATAATTACTGTGAATAACGATACGTAATTAAGATATTGATATAAATAATATTAAAAATCGTTTATTATGGTTATTATTATTGCTTATTACTATTTATTTTATTGTTGTTGTTATTAGTATTATTGCAAAACATATACTATAACTCCAATAATGCATAATTATGATAACAAGTTGCAATAATGATGATAATACTTTTGCCCAATAATGCTGATATGATTGATATAATGATGATCATGATGAATAATGATGATGCTAACGATAATAATGATGATAATCATGATACTGATGATCTCATAACAGGAAGTGTGTCCCCATATATAATATAAAAAGGTATAAGAAAACATTCCCCAAAGTCGAAAAAGCGGCAAAATCTAGCGGGAAATATGCCTTATGAGAGTAAACACTCGCAAAATGAAAGTTTTTTCGGATTTCTTTGTGATTTCGGCAATTAGTTAGGGTAATAATGATAATATTTACCATAATGTATTAATCATAACAATAATGATGATAAAAGTGAGAATAAAGAGAATTTTGATAACATTTGATATTATACAAATATTATTATATTATTATTATTTTATTTTAATTATTATTATTTATTATTATTATTATTATTATTTATTAATTAGTGATTATTACGATTCATCTTAATTATTAGTATTTATTGCCAAAAAATCTATTATATCTGTAATAATAACAATAATAAAATAAGTATTAAGTATAATAATCATAATGCTAGTGAGTAGAATATTGTTTATTTAGTATATATTGTTATTAATCTCATTATTGATTATTTGTACTGGTAGTTATAATTGCAAAATAATTATTATAACAGTAATAATTACTGTAAATAACGATACTATTTAAAGATATGATATAAATAATATTATAAAATCGTTATTATTGTTTATTCTTATGTTTATTACTTATATTATTGTTGTGGTTTATTAGTATTAATTTGCAAAACATATACTATACTCAATAATTGCAATAATAATGATAACACTTGCCATGATGATGAATATAATTTGGCATAATGATATAATGATGATGATTAATATGGTACTGATGATAATGATATGATAACGCTAATAATGTGAGATTCATGATAATGATGATGATAATAACAGGAATTGTGTCCATATATATATAAAAAAGGTATAAGAAAACATTCCCAAAAGTCGAAACAACGGCAAAAGTCTAGCGAAATATAGACTTATGAGAGTAATAACTCCAAATGACGTTTTTTCGGATTTTCTTTGGTGAATTTCGGCATTATTATGGTAATAATAGATAATATTTACCAGAATTGTATTAATCTAACAATATGATGATACAAGTGGATAAAAGAAATTTTGATAACATTTGAATATGATTAAAAATATATTATTATTATTATTATTATTATTATTATTATTATATTATTATTATTATTCTTATTATTCTTATTATTATTATTATTACTATTATCTTAATTATTAGTATTATTGCCAAAAAATCTGTTATATGTGATAATAACAATAATACATAATAAGTAATAAGTATATAATAATAATGCTAGTGATATAATCTGTTTTATTAGTATTATATTGTTATTATCATCATTTATTTAGTTGTACGGTAGTATATTGCAAAATAATTATTATAACGATAATAATTAACGTAATAACGATACTAATTAAGATATGATATAAATAATATATTAAAAAATCGGTTTAGTGTTTATTAGTATTGTGGTTATTACTATTATTATTGTTGTGGTGATTAGTAGTATTGCAAAAACATATACTATAAACTCATAATGCAATAATAATGATAACAATTGCAATAATGATGATAATAAATTGCAATAATGATGATAATGAGGAAACAATTGCATAATGATATAATAAATGCAATAATGATGATAATGATATGATATGATGATAATGATGATAATGATGATGATTAACGTAATAATGAGATAATCATGATAATGATATGATAATAACAGAAATTGGTCCCTAAATAATATAAAAAAGTATAGAAAAACATTCCAAAATCGAAAAGGGAAAATCTAGCGAATATAGCCTTAAATAATATACTCCAAATGACGTTTTTCGATTCTTTGGTGATTAGAATTATTAAGTGTAAATGATAATATTAAGAATGTATTATAAAAATAATATGATAAAAGTAAATTAATATATTTTGATATTATTTAATATTATTAAAAATATTATTTATTATTATTATTTTATTATTTTATTATTATTTATTTCATTAATTTTATTATTATTATAATAATTATTATAGTTATTATAATAATAATAATAAAATTTATAATAATTATTTATAGTATATTAATAATATATATATAATTATTATATATGTATATTAATATAATTTATATTAATAATTATTATTATATACGATATATATTAAATAATGTATAAAATTAAAAATATTATAATAGTAATTATTATGTATATATATTATTAATATGATTATATTATTGTAAAATTTTTATATTAATTATTTTGTTATTATAATTATTAAATATATGATTAATTCAATAATATATAATAATAATTGCAATAATGAATATAATAATGATAATGATGATAGTAATAATGATATATAATAATGATGATGATAATAGAATAAGAATTAATGATATATAATAATAATAATATAATAAAGATTCCAATATATAAAAAGTATACAATAAATATAAAGGTTGAAAAATCCAAAATTTAACTAATTGGAAATTGCATTATAGAATATTATATAATAGAATTTGATTAATTGGTAATATAATAATTATGTACAAATTTATTAACATTAATTATTATTAAATAATAATGATAAATTTATTATAAATTTTTTATTATATTTTATTATTATTATTATTATTATATTTTTTATTATTATTATAATTATTATTTTATTAGATTATTATTATTAATTACTACCCTTATTATCTTAATTATTAGTATTATTTGCCAAAAATCTATTATATCTGTATTAATAACAATATAATAATAGTATCGAGTTAAAATAATATGCTAGTGATTATGATATTGTTATTATTATTATTATTGTTTATTATCAATCATTATTATTCTTTGTACTGGGAGTATAATGGCAAAAATAATTATTATAACATAATAATTTTACGTATAACGATACTACTTTAAGCATAATGAATAATAATACTTATAAAATCGTTATTATTGTATTTATTTATTGTTATTACTATTATTATTGTTGTGGTTTATTAGTTATATTTCGCAAAAAACATATTATAAACTCCAATATTGCAATAATAATGATAACAATTGCAATAATGTGATACTAATTGCAATATTATGATAATGGATGATGATAATGATATATGAGCTGATAATGATTATGAGACGATAATAATGATGATAATCATGGTATAAAATGATTATGATAATAACAGATTTGTCCATATATATATAAAAAGGTATAAGAAAACAGTCCCAAAAGTCGAAAAAGCGCAAAATCTAGCGAAATATGCTTTTGAGAGTATATCCAAAATGAGTTTTTTCATTTCTTGTGATTTTCGGCAATTATTAGGGTAATAATGATAATAATTACAAAATTTATTAATTATAACAATAATATAAAAGTGAGATAAAGAAATTTTAAATTTGATATGTTTAATATTTTATTATTTATTATTATTATTATTATTATTATTATTATTATATTTTATTTATTATTATTTATATATTATTATATAGTTAATATTAATTGCCAAAAATCTATTAATGTAATAATACAATAATAATAATAAAGTATAATAATAATATTGTGTATATATTATTGTTTATTATTTTTATTATTATATTATTATATTTGTACTGGTATAATTGAAAATAATATAATTATTAAAAATAATTAAGTAAAAACGATATAATTTAGATATGATATAATATTATTATAAAATGTTATTATTGTTATTATTTATTGTTATTATTATTGTTGTGGTTATTAGATATTGCAAAAATATATACTATAACTCCAATAATTCAATAATATTAAAATTGCAAAATGATAATAGAATAATTATGATATAGATGATAAATGATGTGATAATGATTAATGTATGACGATATATGATATAATCATATAAATGATGATAATAACAGGAATTGTGTCATATAAATAAAAGAATAAAAAAACTTCCCAAATAAAAAAAATAGAAAATATACTAAATATACAAATAATTTTATTTTTGAGTACTCAAATTAGTATAAGAAATTATTATCGAATTTATAATATAACTATGTTAAGAATAAAAATTATTTAATTTTTTTAATTATTATTATTATATTCATTATTATTGTATTATATATTCATATAATTATTATAAATAATATAAATAGATTTTGAATAAAATTTAATATTATATAATTATTAATATATTATTATTATATATTATTATTATTATATTATATATTGTTTATATTATTATTATTTTATATATCTTATTATTATATATTGCCAAAAAATTATAATTTATAAAACATATAATTTAAATTAATAATGATACTAATAATGATGGTATAAATTTATTATAATATGTTATATGTATATTATTGTTATTGTATGGTATTTTGAAATATATTATAACAGTATTTACAGAATAACAATAATAAGATAATGATAATATTATAAAATCTTATAATGTATATATGTTATTCTATTATTAGTGAATGTGGTTTATATTTGAAAAATATATATAACCATAATGCATAATAAGTAATTGGCAATATAGTAATAAATTGATAATGAAATAATTACCTAAATCGATAACGTAAATTGATGATAGGATATATCGATGATAATTTTCTCTGTTCGATTATTGAGTATAAATAACAAATTTTTCCATAATAATATAAAAATATATGATAAAATTCCCAAAGTAAAAAAGGAAATACGAAATTAGCCTTTTGAGAGTATACTCCAAATACGTTTTTTCATTTCTTTGGTGTTTTGGGAATTTTTAGGGTAATAAAGATAATAATTACCCGAATTGTATTAATCATAAAATAATGATAAA
>NW_023654787.1:0-4461 GCF_015228065.2 Penaeus monodon
AACCCCACACCCCACACAAACACACATATAATTTTTATATATATATATATAATATAATATATTTCTAAAAAAAAAATTTTATGTTTATAGGGATATATACAAAATAATATATAAAGTATATAATGTATATACTATTTAAAAATATGATTATTTTTCTTATATATATGTTTTAATATGTTTATATATTGTATATAATGTATATATATTTTGGATATATATGCTTTATATAATTTTATCCCCTATGTCCCATAATGTAATATATACATATATGTATGTTATATTAAAGTTATTATATATATGTATGGTTTTAAAATTTTAAAGTATGTATATATATAGTATTATATTTTACTTAAAATTATTTATATATAATGTATATATAAAATATATATATTATATGTATATTTTAAAATGTATATTTTTTAAAGCCCTTTTAATGTATATATATATGTATTTGAAAGTATATATATATGTATATATATGTATATATATGTATATATATGTATTTTATATGTAAAAAAAAAAAAATATATGTATATATATGTATATATGTAAAGGGATATATATTAAAATATGTATATATGTATGTATTATGTATAAAATATGTAATATATGTATTTATTGGGATATAAGGGATATAATTGGGAAAATATGGTTTTAATAGGATATATACAATATATTTATTTTGCATATATTATATTATGTATACCTATATGTATATATACATATGATGTATACCCTATGTATATTCTTTAAAATATAAATTTTGTATATAATAATGTTATAATTTTATATATTATATGCCCTATATATATATATATGTATATATATGCATATATATTTTATATTGTAAAATATGTTTTATATAGTTATAATATTTATTTTATTATGTATATTTTATATGTATATATAGATATAATGTAATATTATGTATATAATGTTTTATATATGTATTTTAAAATGTAATTTATTATGTATATAATGTATATATATGCATATATATATGTTTATATAATGTAAAATTTTATGTATATATATAGTATATATAATGGTATATATTTTATAATTGTATTTTTATATATTTATTTTAAAATTATATATATATAATATATATATATATATATTTATCTTATATTTATTTTATATATGTGTGTGTGTGTGTTTTGTGTGGTGTGTTGTTTTGGGGGTGTTTTGTGTGGGTGTGTTTTGCATATTTTTATGTGACCAAAGTATGGGTTGGGTTAGTATTTGGGCACTCTGTTTTTTTCTGGAGCGTGAAAGGTTTGAGTCCTGGGCAGGTATAAAATTTTATAAATTTATGTATATATGGTTTTGTATGTATATATATGTATATATATGTATATAAGTTATATATTTATATAATATAAATTTTTATAAGTATATATATACATATATGTATGTAAATATTATAGGGTTTTATATGTTTTGTATATATATATATGTAGTATATAAAAATTTTATTTATATTACGCAATTATGTATATATATTAAAATTTGTAATTTTAAAATAAAGTTATATAGTTTTATTATATGTTGGAATATATGAAAATAAAATTAATATTTGTATATATTATTAATATAAAGGATATATAAAATAAGTATTATAAAGTATAAAATATGTATATTATGTTAAAATATGTTATATTATTTATAAAATATGTATATAAATATTTTGTGTGTAAAATATTTATTTTATAATACCTGTAAAAATATGTAAAAAATTATTATATGTATATATATGGGATATATTGTATAAATATATGTATATGGTTTTTATGTATGTAATTTTTTTATTTATGTATTAAAATAGTATATATACCCCCTTAAAAGCCTATATTGTATTATTGATATATAAGGGAAAATATACATAGGGTTTTATAAAATATGAATATATGGATATTTACATAGGGATAAAAACATATGTAATTTATGTTTTATATACATAGGATATATATATATAAAGTAATATTGGGATATATATGCATATAAAATATGTATATATATGGGATATATATATGTTTAAAATGTTTTATATTTTTGTTATAAATATGTATTTTTTTTTTTTTTAAAAAATTTTTAAAAATTTTTTTGGGATATTTAAAAATGTATATAATTATTTAATGTAGCATATATATATGTTGGTTTTATGTATATATATATTTTGTTATATGTAATATTGTATGTATATATGTATATATATATTTTATATAATTATGTATATATATGATTTTTTTATTATGTATATCTTAAAGTATATATATATATATTTTTATATATATATTAAATTTTATGTTAATATAGTTTTATATAAAATTTTATATATATATGTATATATATATGTTTAAAATATATTTTGTATAATATATGTAAAATTTTAAAATTTTATATAAAATGTTATATATATGTTAAAATTGTAAAATATATATGTTATATTATGGATATTATATGTATATATTATATTATATTATATGGAATATATATGTAAAATTATTGTATTATATTTATAATATTATTATATGTTATAATTTATTATGTATATATATGTAATTTTATGTATTTTAATAGTATATATATAGTAAAATATATATGTAATAATGTTAAAATATGATATATATGTATTTAAAAAAGTATATATATTTATTTATATGTATATTAATGTATATATATATGTTTTAAATTTTATATGGGATATATATTATGGGGGTATATATATATGGTAAAATATATGTATTTTAAATATTTTTATATATGTATATATATATGTATGTAATTGGAATATATGGAATTTTATATGTATATATAAGGGGAAACTATATGTATATTAAATGGGAAAAATAATATTATAAAAGGTAAAAATCCATAAAAATATAACAAAAAAATAATAAAAAACAAAATAAAAAAAAACATAAAAAACAAATAACAAAAAACAAAAAACAAAACACAAACTATATAAACAAAAAAAAAAACAAAAACAAAAACTAAATACAAAATACATAAAAAAATAAACAAAAACATATTATACATAATTATACAAAAAAAATATACATATATAACATATAATAAATAGACATAATACATAAAAATATAAAAATTACATATAAATTTCAATAAAAAAAAAACCCTTAATAAAAAATATACATATATATAACAATATTTTTAAATATTATAACAATTTTAACAATTTAACTATATTATACATATATATAAACATATATAATACATATATATATATACATAATATTACTAATTATACATATATATAACATATATAATTATATATTACATAAAATACAATATACTACATAATATTCAATTAATACAATTATAGAACATATAAACAATATATACATAATATACATATATTAAATATATAACATAATATCATATATACATATATATAATATAATATGCATATTAAAACAATATAATGCATATATATACATAATATCAATAATAATTTTACATATGTAATATACAAAATATATAATATGTTATATACATTGTATATATACATATATAACTTGTATATTAATATGTATATAAAATATATACTATATATACAATTTTATGCATTTATATTGTATTTAAAATATACAATATTTACAATTATACATAAAAAAAATTATCATAAAATTTCATAAAAATTATATAACAATTTTTTTTTAAATTTTTAAATTAAAAATAACCAAAAAAATTTTATATTTTTTACATATATAACATATTAAAAATAAAATTTTAAAATACATAAATAAAATAACAAAAAATTATATATACATTAAAAAATTAAAATAAAATCATAATATAAATATATATACATAATAAATATATACAAAAATATATACATACATATATGTATATATATACATATATAGACATATATATATATACATATAAGTATACATATATACCTGACCAGGACTCGAACCTTTCACGCTCCAGATAAAACCAGAGTGACCAATACTAACCCAACCATACTTCTGGTCACATACATATATGCACACACACACACACACACACACACACACACACACACACACACACACACACACACACACACACATATATATTATATATATTATATATTATATATATATATATATATATATATACATATATATACATAATATATACATATATATACATATATATATACAACATAATATATATACATATATATACATATATTATATATACATATATATACAATATATACATATATATACATATATATATACATATAATATACATATATATACATACATATATATGCATATATATACATATATATATATGCATATATATATAACATGATGTATATACATAATATACATAGTATACATACATATGTATAATACATATATGTTAATATTACATATATATAGCATATATATTATATATGTATATATACATATATATACATATATATACATATATAA
The DNA here is from genome assembly GCF_015228065.2 of Penaeus monodon. Classification (NCBI taxonomy): domain Eukaryota; kingdom Metazoa; phylum Arthropoda; class Malacostraca; order Decapoda; family Penaeidae; genus Penaeus; species Penaeus monodon. The sequence continues at coordinate 4,455 of NW_023654787.1, forward strand.
TACATAT
>NW_023654788.1:0-4460 GCF_015228065.2 Penaeus monodon
ACTGCCGTCAGCCTTGTGATGCTCGTTTTCCTCTCCACACACCGACCTGAAACCCAGCATCAGAGTGTCTTCGTGATATGGGGAAAGGGAACAATGGAGGCATACCTCCAAAAACAAACGGCGAGAGATTAGATTTGACCTTGGCAGTTGGGTGACCAGCATCCACCCCAAACCCGAAAAGTGGAAGTTGCATTAACAAGACTAAGAATCAGCACACAAGACTGACTCATGGGCCGATTGCTAAAAGTCAAGCACTTTGTGAGGGATGCCAAGAGCCATTACGATCGCATATGTAGTGGAAAGATGTGCAACATTCTCAGATCAAAGACGTATGTATTTATTTCCCCATATACATTAAAAAATGTATTGGGGGAGGAATGTGATATAGAGGGTATTATTAGTCTCCTTAGGGAGACTAATATTTTAAATAAAATCTAATCATGCATAATATTTATGCAAAAATTTTATAACTTAGAGCACAATTTTTTATGCTTTGATTTTAGATATATTTATTGTTATTTGTAAGATTTTTGATAGATTTTTAAAGGTTTTAAATATTTTAATATTTCTAGTTTAACAAGGTATACGCCGCTAATGACCTAAGCTGTTGACGCGGCAGATAATATTAAATAATCAGTCAATTAATTACTCCCCACCTACGGGCTTAAGTGTATCTTGGTGGGGGGGAGTAGTTTAGCCGGGATGTCTCTGATAAGCCCCTCCAGCGGGTTGGCCCTGTATATTATGGATTTATAGCAGCCAGGCATTAGCCTACTCACGCCAGGGTGTATATATATATATATATATATATATATATATATATATATATATATATAATATATATATATATATATATATATATATATATTTTATCATAATTATATATATATATATATTTTAAAATATATTATATATATATATTTTATATTTTTATCTATATATGTGTGTGGTGTGTGTGTGTGTGTGTGTGTGTATATATTTTATATATATATATATATTATATATATATATATATATATATATATATATATACATATATATATATATATATATATATATATATATATATATATATATATATATATATATATATATATATATATATATATATATACATATATACATACACATGCATTGCGAGCGGAACAACGAAGGGAAGTACAGGAAAACACACGAATATACCGAAGGCCTTTTCGCATTTATTGTTTCATCAGACTAGACTAGAGCTACATAGAGGTGTTATATATACAAGTAGTAGGTGGTCAGGTCACGTCGGTAATCAGGTGTGGCGACGACCTTGGCTAGTTCGGGGCTCCCTGTTGCGGTGTTGAAGTTATTAGTTTGTGAAAGAAACGCCGCTTCTACCATCTTCCTTTGTCGTGGGGGCAGACCTTGTTTAATAATGGAGGCCCGGGACCACTTGAGGAGATGGCCGTTGGAATCGACGTGAAAACGAAGGTGCTCCTCTTTCGTGTCGTCGGAGCGCGCCCGCTGTGCTGGTCGTACGTTTGTTCATGGAGGCCACGTCCTGTCTCACCTATTTATACCTTATCGCAGCACCACAAGGTATGCTATACACCTGGTTTTTGAGGTCTGTTGTGGTCTGATCTCTTTTCCCTGACTATGTCTCTGATCTTCTTGCCAGAGGTGGTAGTTATCTTCATAGTGTGGCCCACCAGGGCCTCTAGATGTTCTGTCGCTGTGAGTGAGGGATGATAATTCTGTGTGTCTTGTTCTGTGTAGCGGGCCCCTCTTTATCTGGTCATGATCTTTTCCGCTTTGCGTCGAAGGTAGCTGAGCAAGGCGCGAGGGTAACGGAGGCGCTGACGTGCTGCATTTCCTCCTATATACCTCTATGTAGCTCTAGTCTTATATGCCCTGAAATAGCAATAAATGCGAAAAGGCAATCGGCATATTCGGTGTTTTTCCCTGTACTTCCCTTCTTTTCCTCGCAATCTGTTCGACTGATTCCATACACATACATATACACACAAATGTCATACACACACACACACAACGTCTATGATATGACACACGTACCCATAACCACAACCACCACACCACACACACACACCACATATATATATATTATTTTATTAATAATATATATTATATATATATATATTTTTATTATATATTATATATATTAACACACACACACACACACCCCCAACACACCCCCACCACAATATAATATATATATATATATATATAATATATAATATATTATATATATATATATATTATATATATATATATATATATAATATATATATATAATAATATTTATATTATTATATATAATATATATATTATATATATATATAATATATTATATAATATAATATATATATAATATATATATATATATATATATAAAATATTATATTATATATATATATATATATATTAAAATTTTAATGTTGTGGTGTGTGTGGTGTGTGTGTGTGTGTGTGTCATTATATATATTATATAATTATTTTATATATAATATATAATATATAAAATATATATTATATTTTATATGTGTGTGTGTGGTGTGTGTGTTTTTTATGTGTGTATATGGGTACGTGTGTCTATATCAAAGACTATGTGTTGTGTGTGTATGTACATTTTGTGTATATTTTGTAGGGAATTCATGTCGAACAATTGGGTAGAACAACAAAGGGGAAGTCGGGGAAACCACGAATATCCCTTCCCTTTTTCGCATTTATTGCTAGTTCAGGGCATAAAAGCTAGAGCTACATAGAGGTATAAAAAGGAATGCGCACGCACGCCCCCGTTCCCTCGCGCCTTGCTCACTACCTTCGACGAAAAGCGAAAAGACATGCCAATCAAGAGGGACCTACACAGAACAAGACACACAGATTATCACCCCTCACTCACACTGACAAAACATCTAAGGCCCTGGGGGGCCCACTATAAAGATAATACCCCTTGGCAAGAAGATCGGACATTCAGGGAAAAAGATCAGACCACAACAACCTCACAACCGGGTGTATGCATACCTTGTGGTGGCTGCGATAAGTATAAAGGTGAGCAGGACGGGGCCTCCATGAACAACGTATCGCCACACACAGCGCCTCCGACGACACGACGGGAGCCCCCTTCGTTGTTCAGTGTTTCCCAAGGCCCATCCCCTCAAGTGGTCCCGGGCCTCCATTATTAAAAAAGGTCTCCCCCCGAAAAAGGAAATGGAAACCCCCCTTTCTTACCCCAAAACTAATAACTTAAACACCGCAACAGGGGGCCCGAACTGCCAGGTCGTCGCACACCTATTACCGCTGACCTGCCCCACCTACTACTTGATAATACCCTCTATGTACTCTAGTCTATCTGATAAAGGGCAATAAATGCAAAAAGGGCCCTTTCGGATATTCGTGTTTTTTCCTGTATTCCCTTCGTTGTTCGCTCGCAATGCAGTGTGTATAATGTATAATATTATATATATTTATATATTTTATATATTATATATATAAATATATATATTATATATTATTTAATATATTATAATATATATAATAAAATATATATATATTATATATTATAATATATATTATATGGTTGGTGTGTGTTGTGTGTGGTGTTGTGTATATATAAATTATATATATAATATATATATATATTTTATTATATATATATAACCACAAAACCACCCACCACACCACATATATATATTATTTATATATTTTATTATATTATATATATATATATATTTATATATATATATGTTATATAATATAATATAATTATATATATATTATAAATATATAAAATTATATAATAATATATATTATATATATATATAACCCTGGCGTATAGGCTAATGCCGGCTGTCATAAACCCATAATATACAGGCCAACCCTGCTGGAGGGGCTTACGAGACTCCCGCAAAAACATCCCCCCCCCCAAGATACACTTAACCAGTAGTGGGGATAATTAAATTTCTGATTATTTTTAAAATTTTCTGCCCCGTCAAAAGCTAAGTCTTACGGCGTATACCTTGTTAAATAGAAATATTAAAAATTTTAAAAACTTTAAAAATTTATAATAAAACTTACAAATAACAATAAATATATCTAAACCCAAAACATAAAAATTGTGCTCTAAGTTATAAAAATTTTTGTAAATATTATGCTTTAGATTTTATTAAAAAATTAGTCTCCCTAAGGAGATAAAAATACCCCTATATCCTTCCCCCCATACTTTTTCATTATATGGGGGGAAAAAAATACATACTCTTTGATTGAGAATGTTGCCACTTTCCACTACATATGCGATCGTTAATGGGTCTTTGGGATCCCTCACAAAGTGCTTGACTTTTAGCAATCGGCCATGATCGTCTTTTTTCCTGATTCTTAGTCTTGTTAAAGCACTTCCACTTTTCGGTTGGATGGATCTGGTCCCCAAATGCCCCGGTCAAAACCCCCTAATTCCCCCCTTTTTTTCCCCCCCCCCCA
>NW_023654789.1:0-4460 GCF_015228065.2 Penaeus monodon
TAAAACTTTTTTTAATGTATGTATTATATATATATATTTTATATTATATATAATATATATAATATATATCTAATAAAATTAAAAACAACACACACACACAAACACACCCCCACACACATACACACATACACACACACACACCAACCCCCACCACAACACACACAACCCCCAAAACACACACACCCCCACACCCCACACATATATATTATAATATATTATATATATAAATATATTATATATATTATTTGTGGTGTGGGGGGTGTTGTGTGGTGTTGTGTGTGTTTGTGGTGTGTGTGTGTGTGTGGTATGTGTATGTGGTGTTTGTTGTGTTTTGTGTGTGTGTGTGGTATTTATATAAATATAATATATATAATATATAATATATATAATATATATATATATAAAAATTATAATATATATACATAATACATATAAAATATATAAATATATTATATATTATATATTATATATAAATTTTAATATATGTAACAAGGATAATGAGATGAAATCTTCACAATACAAAAATGATTGAAAGGTTTTGAATGCGTCTTTGTCAAAATACATTATTTTTGACGAAGAGCATTCGAAACCCCGGGCAATACATCTCTTGTATTGTGAAGATATTCATCTCATTCATACCTTTTCTACATTTGTCATATGAAAAACGGTTCATATAATTTATAATATATAATATAATATATATATTATATATATAATATAATATATAATATTTAAAAAATATAAGTGTGTGGTGTGGTGGTGTGTGTGTGTGGTGTGGTGGTGTGTGTGTGTCCCCGTGTGGGGTGGTGTGGGGTTTTAGTGGTCTTGTGTGTGTGTGTTTGGTTATTGTGTGTCTGTGCGTACATATAATATGTGTTGTTTATTTCATTAATAATATATATATTATTAATTTTATATATATATTATTTTCTATTAAAATTTACATATATATTATATATATATTTATATATATATATAAAATTATAATTTTAATATATTATATGTGCGTGGTGGTTGGTGGTGTGTGGGTGTTTTGGTGTTTTTTGGTGTTTTGGTTTTTGGTGTGTGATTTTTGTGTGGTTGTGTGGTGTGTGTGATCTTATATTTAATATTATTTATATTATATAAAATATATAATATATATATATATATATTTTATATATTTATAATAATAAAAATATATAATATTATATATATATAATATATATAAATTTAAAATATATAATAAAAATTTAAGTATATATATATTATATAACCCTATAAAATAATTTGTTTAATTAAATATATAGATATAATATATATAATTTTTATATATAAAAAAATTTCTGTGTGTGCATGGTGTGGCTGTGTGTGTGTTGGGATGCTGTGTGTTCATCACACCCCCCAAACACCACACACACACATACCACACAACACACGCATGTGTGTATTATAATAAAATATATATAAATATATAAAATAAATTATTATAATTTTATATATATATATATATATTTTATATAATACATATTTATATACATATATATATTATATTATATAAAAATATATATATAATTATAAAATATGTACATATATATATATAATATTAATATATTTATTTTAATAATATATATATATTATATTATTTTAATATTTATTATTTTATATATTATTATTATATACTTTTATAATATTATATAATTTATATCATATATATATATTTTTTATATATATATATTATATATATTTAAATTTTTAAATTATATAAACGGCAAAAAACAGCGAAATATAGCCTTTTTTTTTTAGAGTATACTCCAAAATGACGTTTTTCGATTTTTCCCTTTATATTTTTGGGAATTATTAGGGTAAAAAGATAAAAATTCCTAAAACGTATTAATCAGACAATAATGAGGAAAAAAGGGAGAAAAAGAGAATTTGATAACATTTTATGTTTTTAATTTATCAATATTACATTATTATTATTATTATTACTTTATTTTTATTATTTTTAATTATTTTATTATTTTATTTTATTATTATATTATTAATTATATTTTATTATTATTATTATTTTATAAATTTTATTATAATAAAAATAATAATATAAAAAATAATAAAATTTAAAAATAAAAATTAATAATAAAAATAAAAAAATTTAATAATAATAATTAAATTATTTTTATTATTTATTTTTTTTATTTTTTTTATTAATTTTATTATTATTATTATTATTATTATTATTATTATTATTATTATTATCATTAATATTATTATTATTATTATTACTTTTTTTGTTGTATTATTGCCAAAAAATATATTATAAATGTAATAATACAAATAATAATAATAATAATAATAATAATAATAATAATGTATAATAATAAATGTTAATAGTCGCTATAATATCGTTATTAATATTATTTTTGTATAAATTTCATTATTATCATTTTTTCTAGTAGTATAATGCAAAATCTAGCGAAATATGGCCTTTGAGAGATACTCCAAAATGACGTTTTTTTCGATTTCTCTGATTATTTTGGCATTTATTAGGGTAATAATGAAATAATTTCCAAAATCGTATTAATCATGCAAAAAGAGAGGATAAAATGAGAATAAAGAGAATTTGATAACATTTTAGGGTTATTTAAAATTTTCAATATTTTCATTATTATTATTTATTATTATTTCTGTTATTATTATTATTATTATTATTATTATTATTATTATTATTAAATTTTTATTATTATTATTTTTATTATTTTTAATTATATTATTGTTGTTATTATTATTATTATTACTTTTTTATTAGTATTTTTGCCAAAAACATATATTATAACTGTAATAATAACTGTAATTACGATATTAATTAAAATAATGATATAAATTATTATTATAATATCGTTATTATTGTTATTATTACTGTTATTTATATTATTATTCTTGTTGTTATTAGTATAGTTGAAAAATTATATATTATAACTGTAATTATTGCAATAATAATGATAATAATTGCAATAATGATGATAATAATTGCAATAATGATGATAATGATGATATAATGATGAAAATGAGATAATGATGATGATAATGATAATATTGTGAAAATCATGATAATAATGATGATAATAACAGGAATTGTCTCCTTTTATAATAAAAAGGTAAAAGAAATAATTCCAAAGTCGAAAAAGGGGCAAAATCTAGCGAAATATAGCCTTTTGAGAGTATACTCCAAAGGGCGTTTTTCGATTTCTCTGATGATTTTGGCAATTATTAGGGTAATAATAATAATAATTACCAAAATCGTATTAATCATGACAATAATGAGGATAAAAGTGAGAATAAAGAGAATTTTGATAACATTTGATGATTATTAATATTATTTATTATTAATTATTTTATTATTTTTATTATCTTATTATTATTATTACTATTATAATAATAATAATTATTATTATTTATTATTGTTATTATTATTATTTTATTATTATTTTATTATTATTTTTATTATTATTATTATTATTATTATTTTATTATTATTATTTTATTATTATTAATATCATTATTATATTATTATTATTATTATCATTATTATTACTTTTTTTATGTATTTTGCCAGAACATATTTTATAACTGTAATAATACAATAATATAATATAATTGTATAAATAATGTTAATAGTCGTTATAATATCGTTTTTAATATTATTTTTGTTATTATTATCATTATTATCATTTTTACTAGTAGTATAATTCCAAAAATAATTATTATAACAGTAATAATTACTGTAATTACGATATTAATTGAAATAATGATATAAATAATTTTATAATAGTTATTTTTTATTATTATTTATTTCTATTATTATTATTGTTGTTATTAGTATAGTTGCAAAATTACATATTATAACTGCAATAATTGCAATAATAATGATAATAATTGCAATAATGATGATAATAATTGCAATAATGGTGATAATAATGATGATAATGATTATGATAATGATAATATTGATGAAAATCATGATAATAATGATGATAATAACAGGAATTGTCTCCATTTATAATAAAAAAGTAAAAGAAAATAATTCCCAAAATTCGAAAAGCGGCAAAATCTAGCGAAATATAGCCTTTGAGAGTATACTCCCAAAATGACGTTTTTTTTTGATTTCTCTGATGATTTTGGCCCAAATTTTTAGGGTAATAATGATATAATTACCAAAATCGAATTAATCAGGACAATAATGAGGATAAAAGTGAGAATCAAGAGAATTTTGATAACATTTGAGATTATTAATATTATCAAAATTATTTATTATTATATTATTATTATTATTATTATATTATTATTAAATTTTTATTTTTACATTATTATTACATTATTTTTATTATTATTATTATTTTATTATTATTATTATTATTATTATTATTATTTATATTATTAATATTATTATTTTATTTTTTATTTTTTTAGCTTTTAAAAAA
>NW_023654790.1:0-4460 GCF_015228065.2 Penaeus monodon
TTCCTTTATTGTTTACAAATGGAAACCCAAAGGTTATTTTTATCTTTTCCCCCCTTAAAAAAAAATGAATCAATCCTAAATCTTGCTATTCCCCCTTATCTCTCTTATTTTTCTGCTATTTTTTCTTTTTTTTTTTTTGTTCTGGACGTTTCAAATACCCATTCAGAGTTACGTTGGGGGATGAAATACTTCTTTCTAAAGTGGATTCTCCGAGTACGCATCTGGTGCCTTTACATACATGGTTATATCAGGGTTTCTATCTATCTATCTGGATTCGGAATTCGTTTTCAGGAGGGGGGGGAGGCTAAGGGCGGATGAAGGGGTTAGGGGAGTACAGGGAAGGGGAGAGAGAGAGTAAGGGAGGGGGGTAGGGTAGGGGAAGAAGAAGAGAGAAAGAGGAGAGAGAGAAGAGAGAAAAAGAGAGAAAGCTAGAGAGAGAGAAGAGAGAAAAAGAGAGAGAGGGGAGAGAGAGAGAGAGAGAGAGAGAGAGAGAAGAGAGAGGCCTTCCATTTTGAATGAACAGTCATCTAATACCCGAGTCCGCCCTTTTCGCATTTTCCCCGGGACGAACGAGGGAGCCGGTTCGCTCGACCAATGGGATTATTTTTCTATTCGGTGTCCTGGTTACGATTGGCCAATGGGATGCTGCCTATGGGTTGAGCAGAGGAAGCCGGTAGTTCCCCTTTTTGGCTTGGGTTGAGGGGACTTAAAGCGAGTGTGGAGGGGAGGGGAGGGGAGGGGAGGGGAGAGGCAGTTTTATATAATGTACATGATAGTTAGACAGATTGAAAGACAGGGGGAAAAATAGAAGGACACATAGAAGAGAAAGATATAGAGAGAAGAGGGGTGGGATGTAAAATTTAAAATCAGACAAATGGACAAAAGTAAACCAGTGTAGGTAGATGGTTGCATATACATATCTCGATATGTGTCACTTTGTGCATAAATTTTCACATATTTGTGTCCACACGCAAAACACACACCACACGCATATTATATATTATATATATTATAATATTATAATATATAATATATATATATATAATATATATTATCTTAATAATTATAATAGATAGATAGATAGATACATATATATTTCATTATTATATATATATATATATATATATTATTATATATATAAAATAAATATTTAATTATATATTATAAAATTTTTTATATTCCCCGTAACATATACAAATCACAAAAACCCACACTCCCTTCCTAAAAAAAGGACAAAAAAACAGATAAAGAAGACCAGAAAAGACAGACAGAAAAGTGATCTCTCAATGTTCCTTCCTGACGGGGCCTTTAATGAATACCCACTCCTTGTGGTACTTTACGCGATAACAACAAACGGCTCTATTTTCGATCTACAAGGTTTCTGAGATGGGAATGGGGATAGGGAATAAGGGGGAAAGAGGGGGGAAAGGTAAGGGGATAAAAGGAAAGAGGGAAGGGAAAAAGGGGAAAGGGGATAAAGAGGAAAAGAGGGGGGGGGAAGAAGGAAGGAGGATAAGAGGAGGAAAAAGGGGGAAGAGAAAGGATAGGAATAAGAGGGGAGAGAGTGAGGGAAGAAGGGAAAGGGGATAAGAGGAGGAGAAAGGGAAGGGGGGAAAAGGAAGGGAATAAGAGGAGGAGAGCGGGAAAGGGGAAGAAGGGAAGAAGGGAAAAGGGGATAAAGAGAGGAGAGAAGGGAAGGGAAGGAAAGGTGTTTGTGGAGGAGAGAGGGAGGGGGGAAAGGGAAAAGGGAAAGGAGTATAAGGAGGATATTTGAAGGTTGTTGATAAGGAGGAGAATGAGGATGGGGATAAAGAGAGAGAGAGGGGAAAGAAAAAAGGGGGAAAGGGGTAAAGGGAGGAGAGGGGGGAAGAGGAAGGGAAAAAAGGGGGGGGAAAGAAAGAGGGAAAAGGGAAAGGGAAATGAGAAGGAAGGGGTAAGTAGCAGGAAGAAGGGGGGAGGAAGAATTAAAAGAAAAGGGAGGAGAAGGAAGAAGAAAGGAAAAAGGAGGAGGAATAAAGAAAAGAAGGAAGAGAAGAAGGAAGGAGGAGGAGGACTAAAAAGGAAAGAAGAAAAAGGACAAGAGGAGGAACAATAAGAGAAGGGAAAGAAAGGAAAAAGGAGAAAGTGGAGGAGGAATAAAAAAGGAGGAGAATAATATGGAGGAAGATGAAAACGGAGGAGATGAGGAAGAAGTGGGACAACAACAAGGAAGAGAATTAGGTGAAATGTGATATCAAATAGAACTCGACGAAGAAAAAGAATGAGGATGAAAAGGAAGGACGAAGAGGAAGAACAAGGGGGTAACAGAAAGTAAAAATAAAGAATAATAAAGGAAACTGATTGAAGGTGGAGAATGAGGAGGAAGACGACCTGATAGATAGAGGAAACAGAAGAGGGAGGAGAGAAAATGAGTGTTTGAGGAGAAGGAAGAGGAGAGTATAATTAGAATAGAGGAAGAAAAAAGAGAGGTTTGGGGGAGGGAAGTAGGAGAGGAGGAAGAGTAAAGGACAGGAGAGAAGAACAAGGAAGGGAGAAAAAGGGAGAAAGGGGGAAAAACGATAGGAGGAAACGAGGGAAACGAAAAGGGGGGGGGAGAAAAGGAAAGGAGGAGGGAGGAGGAGGGGAGGAGGAGGAGGAGGAGGAGGAGGAGGAGGAGGAAAGGAGGAGAAGAGGAGAAAGGGGAAGGAGGGGAAAAGAGGGAAAAGTAGGGGGAGGAGAGGAGAAGGAGGAAAGGAGAAGGAGGAGGGAGGAGGATAGGAGGAGGAGGTATGATATGAATGATGAGGGGAAAGGGGGGAGGAGGTAAAAGGGGGAGAGGAGGAGGATGAGGGGGAGGAGGGTAGGAGGGAGGAGGAGGAGGGAGGAGGGGGGAAAGGGAAGGAGAAGGAGAGAAGGGAAGGAGAAGGAAGGAAAGGAAAAGCGGAGGGGGAGGGAGGAGGGGAGAGTAGAAGGAGGGATTTATTAGGAGGAGGAGGAGGAGGGAGGAGGAGGAGGAGCGGGGAAGGAGAAGAAGGTTGGAGAGGATAGGAGAGACAATTAGAGTAAAAAGAGGGGAAGAGAATGGCGAATATAAAACAAAGGAGGGACAAGGGTAAGAAAGGAATACACTGGGAATGAAAAGGGGATAGAAAACGGGAGAGAAATGACGGCAGAAATGGTAAGGGGAAAAAGGGAAAAAAGGTAAAAGATTTAAAAAAAAAAAAAAAAAGGAAAGAAAAAAAAACCCTGAAGATAAGACAAGAAACCCCAAAAAAAAATCTAATAAAAGGAAAAACTCAGGAAAAAAGGGAAATAGGACAGAAGAAAGATAGGAGGAGAAGACCCACATCCCGTTCCTCAAATAATTTTCTTTCTCTTCCTCCTCATGACTCTACTTACACACACACACAGATGTACTGAGCGTACACACACATATAAAAATGCATGCAACACACCCGTAGTTTCAGCCTTTATCTCTCTCTTTTGTGTCTCTAAAGTCTATCAGGGTTTTTGTCTTAATATCTGTCTTTCTATTTGTCTATTTGTCTGTCATTCTGCATATCTGTCTTTATATCTATGTATCTACCTATATTTCTATCCACACACAACACACACACCACACACTACCATACCCCAAGCCACGCACACATATACTCACACACCACTCAAACACCACACACTCAATACACACACACACACACACCCCACACACACACACACACACACACACACACACACACATATAGGTAAACGCAGATAAATGCAAAAATGTGATCTGATTTAGCCTCAAAATCAGCTAGCTGTTGGTTCTGGTAAATTTATCACTTTAATCGCATTCATTATGCGAATTTTATTATTTATCAATACCTGATTAAAAGTGAGAATGTGAATTAATAATGAAGGTGAATATATAAATACATATGCTATGATTTATCATAACCCATTGCATATTCTGTTCTTGGTTAGAATATTGCTTATTTGTCTTTAAAAAACGCATTTTCAAAACTTCCAGATTAAAAAAACTAGATTTTTTTTTATCTCGTTTGTAATTCGGCTCATGTGACGTGAAGCATTTTTGGGGGGTTCTGTGTCCCCTTATTGCTTTTGCACTCTCCTACCGACCATGTATGTTGATGTAAAAGGATGTTTTAATGCCACACTCATTCCTGTGCCCGCACCTGTTCTCGGCGAGGTACCCACATGGTACTAATGACTTCAGTGTGGCACCCCCGCTGTGACGAGTCGGTTTTATAAATAATAATAATAACCCTTAATAATAATAATATAATAATAATTGTCGAAAACGAATACAATTAGTTTATAACAGTCTCTCTGTACATGTTGTGGGTGATCGGCCCCGACAATGAGAGTATTTAGTTTTTTGTATGAACCCTCCCCAGCCTATATCTCTGGGCCTGGTACAGTAAAGCAGGCAGAAGATTAACCACATTTTTCCTTGGGGTCAGAAGCATTTACTTCAA
>NW_023654791.1:0-4460 GCF_015228065.2 Penaeus monodon
TATAAATAATAATTTTAATCTATACTAATAACACTAAATAATAATAGTAATAACATATAATAATAACAATAATAATTTTTAATAATCATTATTATATCATTATTTCAATAATACGTATTACTGTAATTATTATTATAATAATTATTTATAAATTAACACTAAAATAATATAATAATAATATAACAATAATAAAAGTAATAATATATTATAAAATCAAATTTTTTAATTATACTTTTTATTATTATTTTATTATTACAGTTATATAATTATTTTTGATATCATTATACAATAATCAAAATAAAATAATTAATAAATAAACGTATTTTGGAATTAATCAAATATAATTATAATTTACTTATTCAAATTGAAATTTATAATATATTACTTTTATATTAATATTAACAATATTCAAATGTTATCCAATTCTCTTTATTCATCACTATTATATCATTATTGTATGATTAATATGAATTCTGGTTTATTCATTATTACCCTAATAATGCAAATCACAATGAATTGGAAAAAATATTTATTCATCTCAAAGGTTATTGCTAAAAATTTTTCATTATTTCAACTTTTGGGATTTTAATTTAATAACTAATTTTTTTTTATATGGAAATTTTATTTATCAATATTCTATTATTAATTATTATGTTTATAATCATCATTTTTACATTATATCATAATCATATATCTTAATAATACATAATTATAATATTATAATTATTATTATTATTATATTTTATAATAATAATTTTAATATTATATAAAATAATTTATAATATAATAAACAATAATAATAACAATAATAATTTAATAATCATTATTTATATCATTATTTCAATAATATCTATACTGTAATTATTATGTTATAATAATTTTTGACAATTATATCACTAAATATATAATAATAAATAATACAAATATTATTAATCTTTACATTTCATTTTATATTTTATTATTTTTATTATTATTGTTTTTATTACATTATATAATTTTTTGAATATAATAATAAATAAAGTCATAATTGAATCATTAAAAGATATATATAATAAATTAATTTATACTAATTGAATAATAATAATATTAATTAATATTATATAATATAATTAATATATTAATATCATAATTATCCAAAATTTTTTTATTCTCACTATTATCATCATTATTTCATTAATAAATTCTGGTAATTATTATCATTATTACCCTAATAATTGCCAAATCATAATACATATAAGTGCATTTTGGATCTATTAAAATAATTTTCACTAATTATACACTTTTATTTGGGACTTATTATTATATAATTTTTTTATTATTATTGTCACAATTATTTATTATATATTATTACATGAATTACATCATTATATGTTATCATCTCATTATATATTATCATCATATATCATCTTATGTAATTAATAATATTATATAATCAATCAATTATTATAATTATTATCAATTGTTTATTAAGATATTTTACATCTATACTATAAAATCTACAATATAATTTAAATAATATAACAATAAAAGTTTAATAATCAATTATATATAATATTATTATCAATTAATATCGATATTACTGTAATTATTACTTTAATAATAATTTTTAATAATTATACTACCAGTAAAAATAATAATAATATAAAATATAATATATAACAATTTATACAATTCTATTTATTTATTTATATCTATTATTATATATTTATATTATCAGTTTATAATTATTTTTGGCAATAACTAATATTAAAGTAATATAATAATAATATAATAATAATAATAATAATAATAATAATAATAATAATAATAACAATAATAATAATAATGATAATAATGATAATAATAATGATTATAATAATATTAATAATCATCAAATGTTATCCAAAATTTTCTTTATTCTCACTTTTATCATCATTATTGTCATGATTACTAAGAATCTGGTAGTATTATCATTATTACCCTATATAATTGCCAGAATCATCAACTGAATGGAAAAAACGTCATTTTGGAGTCTACTCTCACAATGGATATATTTCGCTTTGATTTTGGCCGCTTTTTTCGGGAACTTTTGGTATTTTTTTTTCTTTTACCTTTTTTTTATTATATATGGACACAATTCCTGTTATTATCATCATTATTATCAGATTATCATCATTATTATCGTTATCATCATCATTATCATCATTATCATCATTATCATCATCTTATCCAATTATTGCAATTATTATCATCATTATTGCAATTATTATCATTATTATTGCAATTATTGCAGTTATAATAGATAATTTTACATCTATACTAATAACAACTACAATAATAATAGTAATAACAATAATAACGTTTTTATAATCATTCTTTATATCATTATTTCAATTAATATCGTTATTACTGTAATTATTACTGTTATAATAATTATTTTTACAATTATACTACCAGTAGAAATTAATATATGATAATAAACAATAATATATTAATACAATATTATACAATTAGTATTAGTATTATTATAATTATACTTATTATTATTATTATTGTTATTATTACAGTTATAATATATTTTTGGCAATAATACTAATAATTAAAGTAATAATAATAATAATAATAATAATAATAATAATAATAATAATAATAATAATAATAATAATAATAATAATAATGATAATAATGATAATATATAATATTAATAGTATATATTAAATCATCAAATGTTATCCAAATTCTCTTTATTCTCACTTTTATCATCATTATTGTCATGATTAATAGAATTCTGGTAATTATTATCATTATTACCCTAATAATTGCCAGAATCATCAAATGAATGGAAAAAACGTCATTTTGGAGTCTACTCTCAAAAGGCTATATTTCGCTAGATTTTGCCGCTTTTTCGACTTTTGGGATTTTTTTTCTTTTACCTTTTTTTTATTATATATGGACACAATTCCTGTTATTATCATCATTATTATCATGATTATCATCATTATTATCGTTATCATCATCATTATCATCATTATTGCAATTATTATCATCATTATTGCAATTATTATCATTATTATTGCAATTATTTGCAGTTATAATAGATAATTTTACATCTATACTAATAACAACTACAAAAATAATAGTAAAAAAACATATAAAAACAATAATAACGTTTTTATAATCATGTATTATATCATTATTTCAATTAATATCGTTATTTCTGTTATTATTACTGTTATAATAAATTATTTTTACAATTTTACTACCAGTAGAAATAATTAATAATGATAAAAATAAAATAATAATATTAAAAACAATATTATAACCATTAGTATTATTATATTATACTTATTATTATTATTATTGTTATTATTACAGTTATAATATATTTTTTGGCAAAAATCTAAATATTAAGTAATAATAATAATAAAAATAATAATAATAATAATAATAATGATAATAATGAATAATAATGATAATAGTAATAATTTTTAATAATCATCAAATGTTATCCAAATTCTCTTTATTCTCACTTTATCATCATTATTGTCATGATTAATAGATTCTGGTAATTATTATCATTATTACCCCATAATTGCCAGAATCATCAAATGAAAGGCAAAAACGTCATTTTGGAGTCTACTCTCAAAAGGCTATATTTCGCTAGATTTTGCCGCTTTTTCGACGTTTGGGATTTTTTTCTTTTACCTTTTTTTTATTATTATGGACAAAAATTCCTGTTTATACTCTCATATATCATGATTATCATCATTATTATCGTTATCATCATCTATTTCATCATTATCATCATTATCATCATCATTATCATCATTATTGCAATTATTATCATCATTATTGCAATTATTATCATTATTATTGCAATTATTCAGTTATAATAATAATTTTACATCTATACTAATAACAACTACAATAATAATAGTAATAACAATAAAAATAACAAAAATAACGTTTTTATAATCATTATTTATATCATTATTTCAATTAATATCGTTTTTACTGTAATTATTACTGTTTAATAATTATTTTTACAATTATACTACCAGTAAAATAATAATAAAGATAATAATAACAATAATAATATAATAACAAAATTATAACAATTAGTATTATTATAATTTACTTATTATTATTATTATGTTTTATTACAGTTATAATTATATTTTTTGGCAATAAAACTAAAATTAAAGTAATCAAAAAATAAAAATAATAATAATAATAATAATAATAATAATAATAATAATAATAATATAATAAATAATGATAATAATGATAATAATAATGATAATAGTAATAATATTAATAATCATCAATGTTATCCAAAATTCTCTTTATTCTCACTTTTATCATCTATGTCAATTATAAATTTTGGTATTATATCATTATTACCCTAATAAATTTCCAGAATCATCAAATAATGAAAAACGTCAATTTCTGTAGACCTTTTTTTTTTTTCTTTCAAAAGG
>NW_023654793.1:0-4459 GCF_015228065.2 Penaeus monodon
AATATAATAATAACATAAAATAATATAATAATAATAATAATAATAATATAATAATAATAATAATAATTAACAATTTATTCTCATTCTTTTATCATCATTATTGTTATGATTAATACAATTCTGGTAATTATTATCATTATTACCCTAATAATTCCCGAAATCACCAAAGAAATCGAAAAAACGTCATTTTGGAGTATTCTCTCAAAAGGCTATATTTCGCTAGATTTGGCCGCTTTTTCGACTTTTGGGAATGTTTTCCTTATTCCTTTTTTATATTATATATGGACACAATTCCCATTATGATCATCATCATTATCATGATTATCATCATTATTATCGTTATCATTATCATTATCATCATTATCATCATTATCATCATCATTATCATCATTATTGCAATTATTATCATCATTATTGCAATTGTTATCATTATTATTGCAATTATTGGAGTTATAATATACATTTTTACAATAATACTAATAACCACAACAATAATGATAGTAATAACAATAATAATAACAATAATAGCGATTTTAAAATAATTATTTATATCATTATCTTAATTAGTATCGTTATTGCTGTAATTATTACTGTTATAATAATTATTTTTGCAATTATACTACCAGTACAAATAATAATAATGATAATAATAACAATAATAATACTAATAACAATATTATAACCACTAGCATTATTATTATTATTATTATTATACTTATTATTATTATTGTTATTATTACAGTTATAATAGATTTTTTGGCAATAATACTAATAATTAAGATAATAGTAGTAGTAGTAGTAATAATAATAATAATAATAATAATAATAATAATAATAATAATAATAATGATAATAATAATAATAATAATATTGAAATGTTATCAAAATTCTCTTTATTCTCTCTTTTATCATCATTATTGTTATGATGAATACAATTCTGGTAATTATTATCATTATTACCTTAATTGCCGAAATCACCAAATAAATCGAAAAAACGTCTTTTTGGAGTATACTCTCATAAGGCTATATTTTGCAAGATTTTGCAGCTTTTTCGACTTTTGGGAATGTTTTTCTTATACCTTTTTTATATTATATTTTCTACACAATTCCTGTTATTATCATCACCATTATCATGATTATCATTATTATCATCATTATTGCAATTATTATCATCATTATTGCAATTAATATCATCATTATTGCAATTATTATCATTATTATTGCAATTATTGCAGTTATAATATATAATTTTGCAACTATACTAATAACAACAACAATAATAATAGAAATAACAATAATAATAACAATAATAACGATATTACAATAATTATCTATATCATTATTTTAATTAATATCGTTATTACAGTAATTATTACTGTTATAATAATTATTTTTGCAATTATACTACTAGTAAAAATGATAATAATGATAATAATAACAATAATAATATTAATAACGATATTATAATAATAATAATAATAATAATGATAATAATAATGATAATAATAATAATAATAATAATAATAATAATAATAATAATAATAATAATAATGATAATGATAATATTAATAATATTATCAAAATCATTATTATTATTCTCATTATTGTCATGATTAATACGATTTTGGTAATTATTATCATTATTACCCTAATAATTGCCAAAATCATCAGAGAAATCGAAAAAACGTCATTTTGGAGTATACTCTCAAAAGGCTATATTTCGCTAGATTTTGCCGCTTTTTCGACTTTTGGGAATTATTTTCTTTTACCTTTTTTTATTATATATGGAGACAATTCCTGTTATTATCATCATTATTATCATGATTATCATCAATATTATCATTATCATCATCATTATCATCATTATTGCAATTATTATCATCATTATTGCAATAATTATCATCATTATTGCAATTATTATCATTATTACAGTAATTATTACTGTTATAATAATTATTTTTGCAATTATACTACTAGTAAAAATGATAATAATGATAATAATAACAATAATAATATTAATAACGATATTATAATAATAATAATAATAATGATAATAATAATGATAAATAATAACAATAATAATAATAATAATAATAATAATAATAATAATAATAATAATAATAATAATAACAATAATAATAATAACAATAATAATAATAATATTGATAATAATAATCATCAAATGTTATCAAAATTCTCTTTATTCTCACTTTTATCCTCATGATTAATACGATTTTGGTAATTATTATCATTATTACCCTAATAATTGCCAAAATCATCAGAGAAATCAAAAAAACGTCATTTTGGAGTATACTCTCAAAAGGCTATATTTCGCTAGATTTTGCCGCTTTTTCGACTTTTGGGAATTATTTTCTTTTACCTTTTTTATTATATATGGAGACAATTCCTGTTATTATCATCATTATTATCATGAGTATCATCAATATTATCATTATCATCATCATTATCATCATTATCATCATTATTGCAATTATTATCATCATTATTGCAATTATTGCAGTTATAATATATAATTTTGCAACTATACTAACAACAACAACAATAATAATAGAAATAACAATAAAAATAATAATAATAACGATATTATAATAATTATCTATATCATTATTTTAATTAATATCGTTATTACAGTAATTATTACTGATATAATAATTATTTTTGCAATTATACTACTAGTAAAAATTATAATAATGATAATAATAACAATAATAATATTAATAACGATATTATAATAATAACAACAATAATGATAATAATAATGATAATAATAATAATAATAATAATAAAAATAATAATAATAATAATAATAATAATAATAATAATAATAATAATAATAATAATAATAACAATAATAATAATAACAATAATAATAATAATAATATTGATAATATTAATAATCATCAAATGTTATCAAAATTCTCTTTATTCTCACTTTTATCCTCATTATTGTCATGATTAATACGATTTTCGTAATTATTATCATTATTACCATAATAATTGCCAAAATCATCAGAGAAATCGAAAAAACGTCATTTTTGAGTATACTCTCAAAAGGCTATATTTCGCAAGATTTTGCCGCTTTTTCGACATTTGGGAATTATTTTCTTTTACCTTTTTTATTATATATGGAGACAATTCCTATTATTATCATCATTATTATCATGATTATCATCAATATTATCATTATCATCATCATTATCATCATTATCATCATTATTGCAATTATTATCATCACTATTGCAATTATTATCCTTATTGCAATTATTATCATTATTATTGCAATTATTGCAGTTATAATATATAATTTTGCAACTACAATGATAATAGAAATAACAATAATAATAACAATAATAACGATATTATAATAATTATCTATATCATTATTTTAATTAATTTATACAGTAATTATTACTGTTATAATAATTATTTTGCAATTATACTATAGTAAAAAATGATAATAATGATAAAATAAAATATAATAATTAATAACGATATTAATAATATAATAATAATAATAAATAATAATAATAATAATCAGAAGAATAATAATAATAATAATAAAAATAAAAATAAAATAATATAATATAATATTAAAATATATTAATATCATCAATGTTTCAAAATTCTCTTATTCTCCCTTTTTTCCTCATTATTGTGATTAATACGATTTTTATTATCATATTATTACCCTATAATTCCAAATCATCAAAAATCGAAAAAACGTCATTTTGGTATATCTCAAAAGCTATATTTCGCTAAATTTGCGTTTTTCCTTTGGAATTATTTCTTTTCTTTTTTTTTTATTGTATATGGAGACAATTCCTTTATTATTCATTATTATATGATTATCATCAATATTATCATTACATATTATCATCATTATCATCATATTAATTATATATCAAATTGCAATTATTATATATTATTGCAATTATTATCATTATTATTGCAATTATTGCAGTTATAATTAAAATTTTCAACAATACTAATAACAACAACAATATAATAAAAACAATAATAATAACAATAATACGATATTATAATAATATATATAAATTTTTAAATAATATAATTACAGTAATTTATTTTATAATAATTATTTTTCCAATATACTACTTAAAAATATAATAAATAATAATAAAATAATAAATTAATACGATATAATAATAATAATAATAATATAATATAATAAATAGTATAATAATAATAATAATCAATAATAATCAGTATATAATAATAATAATGATAATATGAATTATAATATATTTTATCTTCTCTTGTATTCTCTTTTTATCCTCATTATTGTCATGATTAATACATTTGGTAAATTTTTATTTATTATAAAATTAAAACATAAAATCCATTTTAAAATTCCCGGAATTTTAATTTTTTTTTCCCCCTTTTAAATTTTTCCCAAAAAAACAAGAAAAAAAAAACG
>NW_023654794.1:0-4459 GCF_015228065.2 Penaeus monodon
GCGGTTGCTGTTGGACCAGGGGAGGGGTTAGTTACAGTGTTGGTAGCTAACTTCTCTGATAAGGCCCAGAAGGTGCCAGCTGGTGCAAAGCTGGGCACTTGTGAGGAAGTGGAGCATCCAGAAGAGTCGTCGGGGAGCAAGAAGTTGGTTGGTGTGGGGCCGTTGCCTGACTTCCTCGAAGATTTGGCGCACCGGCTGTGGCGTTACCATGGGCCAGGAAGCTACTCCTGGGGCCATGGTGAAAAAGATGACGTTAGCCCCAGTAGCGGCGATGAGGACGTGGCAGACGCTGACCGAGATGAGGACGAGCATTTGGACGGTGAGGACGATGCAACAGACGTCAATGGTGACCATGAGCCAGGTCTTGGGACAGGAGATACCCCTCTGGGTGCCACTGCCAATCTACCGCCGCCCACACCTCCAGAGCGACCCCAGTGAGAGTGAATAAAGCCGCGCTGGATGAAAGATTTTTGTGTTTCTGAGAACTGATTTTCAATTACGGTTACTTTTGTTTGAAAGAATTTTGTATGTTCCTGAGGACTAATTTTATGTAAATTTTCTGTATTTTGTTTCATGTTTAGGTATGTCAGAGCAGACGGGTCGTTTGCTTGATAGGGGGGGATAGTGCTACGCCAGTGGGTCTTTGTCTCTGTGCGAAACATGTGTTAACATGAAAAGGATGACCTGGGCATGTGTTAACATGAAGGGACCTGGGCAAACATGCAACTGGCTGTGAGCGGAGGAGCGAGGAACAAGCCGAGAGACGCAGTTGGGTGCTGCTCCTGTGAAGACCTCGTGTGTGCCCTTGTGACCTGATATAACTTTGTGTTGCCCTGTTATAAGCTGTATCGTGCAGTGTGACATGCTGGTTTCCCCTTGTATTGTGCCTATAGAAAAGTGTACGGGTAAATAACTTGTGTAAATAAAGGAAAGACTGTCATCGTGTGTTTATTTCGTGCCCTGCCTCTCCAGGTGGCGTTTCCCCTCGTGGTGTTCTGGGACCCTGTGGTGCTCGTGCCTCTTGGAGCTGTTCAGTGTTCACGACCCTGTGATAGCACGCCGTCTGCCTAACCTGCCTTGTGTTGGTAGCAGAGAGATGAGGCGGTCGGCGTAACAATACTAAGAATTAAAGTAATAATAAATGATCATAAATAATAATGAAATAATAAACTAATAATATAATAATAATAATAATAGTAATAATAAAAATAATAGTAATAATAATGATAATGATAACAATAATAATAATGTTAATGTTGATATTCATCAAATGTTATCAAAATTCTTTTTAATCTCACTTTTATCATCATTACTGTCATGATTAATACAATTCCGGTATTTATTATCATTATTACCCAAATAATTACCAAAATCGTCAAAGAAATAGAGAAAACGTCATTTTGGAGTACACTTTGGAATAGACTTTTGAGATGTGTACTCCAAAATGACGTATTTCGATTTCTTTGATGATTTTGGCAATTATTATGGTAAGATGATAATTATCAGTATTGTATTAATAATGATAATAATCATGATAAAAAGGAAAATAATGAAATTTTTATATAATTTGAATATTTTTGGTATTATTATTATTACTATTATTATTATGATTATCATTATTATTATTATTATTATAATTCTTATTATTATAATTATTATTATTATTATTATTATTATTATTATTATCATTATTATTATTATTATTATTATTATTATTGGTGTTTTTATTATTATAATTACTACTACAGAAGAATATGTTATAACTGTATTAATAACAATAATAATGATAATAGTGATAATAGTTATTATAATACTGTTATCATTATTATTAATGTTATTATTATTATTAATATTACTTTTATTATTAGTAAAATTTCAAAAAAATATTAAAACTGTAATAATTACAATAATAATGATAGTAATTAAAATAATTATATAAATGAATATTAGAAAATCGTTATTATTTATATTATTATAGTTCTTACTATTATTGTTGTTGTTATTTTTAGTATAATTGGAAAACAATATATAATTGCAAAAATTAAAATCATAATAATAATGATGATAATAATTGCAATAATGATGATTAAGATTATAATAATGATGATAATGATGATGATAACGATAATAATGATAATAATGATCATGATAATAACATTAATCGTGTATATTTATATGAAAAAGGAAAAAGAAAAAAATTCCCAGAAGTCGAAAAAGCGGCAAAATCTAGGGGAATACAGCCTTATGAGCATATACTCCAAAATGACGTTTTTTCGATTTCAATAATGATTTTGATGATTATGATAATAATTATCAATACTGTATTAATCAACATAAAAATGATGATAATAAGGAAAATAAAGTAAATTTTCATAAAATTTGATTATTATTGATATATATTTTTTTTTTACTGTAATTATTATTTATTATTACAATTATTATTATTATTATTACTGTTATTATCATTATTATTATTATTATTATTATTAGTATTATTATCATAATTAGTAGTAGTAGTAGTAGTAGTAGTATCATTATTATTATTATCATTAATATTATTATTATTATTATTATTATCATCATTATTATTATTATTATTGTTATTGTGTTGTTGTTATTATTATTATTACTACAGGAAATGTTTATAACTGTAATAATAACATAATAACGATAATAATGATAATAGTTATTATAATATTATTATCATTATGTTATCATTATTATTACTTTTATTATTATTATTATTATTTATTATTATAAGTGCAAAAAAAAATATTATAACTATAATAATTACAATAATAACGATAATATTTAAAAGAATGATGATGATGATAATGGTGATGATAATGATGATAATAACTAATTCCCAAAAGTCGAAAAAGCTGCAAAAACTTATATATAGCCCTTTGAGAGTATACTCCAAAATGGTGTTTTTTTTTTTTTTTTTTTTTTTCAATAAATGATTCTGGCAGTTATTAGGGTAAAGATGATAATAATTTTTAGTTCTGTATTAATCATGATAATAATAACGATTAAAAGGAGAATAATTAAAATTTTTATAATGTTTGATTATTATTGGTACTTTTATTATTATTATTATTATTATTATTATTATTATTATTATATTATTATTATTATTATTTAATTATCATATTATTATCATTATTATTATTATTATCATTATTATTATTACTATTATTATTAGTATAATTGCAAAAAATATATAACAATAATAATATTAATAATAACGATAATAAATAAAAGATTGATATAAATATGAATTATAAAATCATTATTATTGTTATTACTATTATTGTTGTTGTTTTATTAGTATAATTGCAAAACAATATATTACAATTGTAATAATTGTAATAATAATGATATTAATGATAATAATATGGAAAATGTTGATAATGATGATGATAACAATAATAATGATGATAATAATGATGATACTGACAGTATTCGTGTCCATTTACAATAAAAAAAAGATCCCAGAAGTCGAAAAAATGGCAAAATCTAACGAAATTTACACTTTTGAGATATACTCCAAAAGGACGTTTTATTTTTATTACAATGATGATTTTGGCAATTATTAGGGTAATGATGATAACAATTATTAGTATTGTATTAATCAAGATAATAATGATGAAAAATAGAATGATGAGAATTTTGATAAAATTTCATTAATATTGGTATTTTTATTATAATAATAATAATAATAATTATTATTATTATTATTATTATTATTATTATTTTTCATTATTATTATTAGTATTAATTTTATTATAATTATATTATTATTGTTATTATTATTAATATTATTATTATTATTATTATTATTATCATTACTATTATTAGTGATATTATATTAATAATAATAATTATTATTAGTGTTATTATAATAATTATTATTATTATTATTGTTCTTGTTGTTGCTGTTGTTATTATTATTACTACTACTACAGAAAAAATGTGTTATAACTGTAATAATAACAATAATAACTTTAATGATAATAATAATAGTTATTATAATATTGTTATCATTATTATTATTGTTATTATTATCATTATTATTACTTTTATATTTTTGGTATTGTTATTATTAGTACAATTGCAAACAATATATCATAATTGCAATAATTCAATAATATAAGGATAATAATTGCATTACTATGATGATAATAATAATAATGATGATGATAAGGATAATAATGATGACAATAATGATATAATGATGATAATAACAGTAATCGTATCCATTTATAATAAAGAAATCCCCAAAGACGAAAGCGGCAAAATCAAGCGAATATAGCCTTTTGAGATGATACTCCAAATTTTTTTTTTTTTTTTAAGTGATTTTGGCAATTATTAGGGTAAAGATGATAATAATTATCAGTACTGTATTAATCATGATGATAATGATGATAAAAAGGGAAATAAAAAGTTTAAGAATTTG
>NW_023654796.1:0-4458 GCF_015228065.2 Penaeus monodon
TATTATATATATTATTATACATATATATATATATATCTATATACATATATATATATATAATATATACATATTATATTAGATATATATACATATATATATATTATAGAGACATAGATCTATATATCTATATATACTATATATATATATATACTATTATATATTATATATAATAGATATATATAATATTCATATTATTATATACATATACATATTCTATATACATATATATCTATAATATATATATAAGGGAAAAAAATAGATAGAGTGGGGGGGGGGGGGAGCTAATTATTTAATATATATACCTATTATATACATATTATATACATATATAGTATATTATATAATATATGATAATATATATATATATAATATATATACATATATCGTATATACGTATATACGTAATATACGTATATACATATATACATATATCATATATATACGCCTATTAATACATATAGCATATATATATGTTATATACATATATATATATTACATATATTATATATACAGTATTTATTATAGATATATACATATACATATACTATACATATACATTACATATACAGATATATATATAAATATATCTATTATATATTAATATAGATTACATATTATATATATATTATACATTATATAAATATTATATATATTCTCTACTATATATATACTATCCATATATTTTATTAGATACGTTAATCTATATAATACAATATATATATATCAGTACGTATATATATATATATATATACTATATTCTCTATCCATATATTCTATCTATATATAGCATATATGATAGATAGATATTATAATATATATTATATACTATATAATATAGGTATAATATATCTATATTATCTATATATACATATATATACTAGATATATATATATATATGAAGAGAGAGAGAGAGCGGGTGGGAGAGAGATATTGATATAATATATATGTTATGTTAGTATATATATATGTATATGTAGGGGTATCTAATATATGTATATTTATAGTATGGTTATGTATATAATGTATATATATGTATATTATATGTAATCTTATGTATATATATGTATATATATATAATGTCTATATGTATATGTCTATATGTATATGTCTTATATGTATATCTATGTATATTAATTATATATATAGATCTATATATATATTATATATATTACTATATTATATTATATAATATATATATCTATATAGACCATATACATATAGACATATCATATAGACATATACATATAGACATATACATAGAGACTATACATAGAGACATATACATATACATGAATATACCTATCATAAATATCATATACATAAATATACATATCACATAAATTACATATACATAAATATACATATATTCCATCTATATACATATATCTACATATATATATATCATATATATATATAATATTATACAGATATCTATATCGACATATATCTACATATATATATATATATATACATATACATATGATATATATAAGGTATGAATGAGAATGAAATATCTTCACAATCAAGAAGATGTATTGAACCGGTTTCGACTGTGTTTCGTCGAAATCATAATTTGAAAATTAATGGAAAAAATATATCAGGCGGAGTGACAGAATAAACCCGACTGTGACCCCCATTCGTTGCTTAGGATTGTTTCTGTGACCCTTGGGTAACTCTTTTATTGTGAAGATAATTTCATTCATACCTGTCTACTTTTTCAATTGAATACGGTCAATTAATAATATAAAAATAATAATAATAATAAATAAAAAAAATAAAGAAAATAAAAAAAATAAAAATATATAAAGTATATAATTAAAATATTATATAAAATTTTTTAATTTATATAATAAAATTTTAAATTTTTAAAAGATTTAATTTTTTAAAAGATAATAATAAAAAGTATATTTTATATTAAAAAAATTTAAAAATATATTAAATATATATATATTAAATATATATAAAATTATATAAAAGATAAAATTTAAAAATTAATAAAAATTAAAAAAATAAAAATTATAGATATAATTTAATTTTAATTAAAATAAAAATTATTATTTATTATTTATTATTATTTAAAAAATAAATATATTATATATTTATTAAAATATTTATTATAAATGAACCGTTTTATATTGCAAAAATAGACAAGGTTTAAGAGAATGAATATCTTCACAATAAAAGTTTTCCAAGGGCCGCAAAAACCTACGAGCCGAATAGGAGGGCACGTAGGTATTCTGTCAGCTACCCGATATATATTTTCCATGTAATTTTTTTAAAGTATGTATTTTGACGGACACAGTCGAAACCGGCAAAACATCTCTTGTATGTGAAGAAATTTTATTCTATTCATACCTTTTTAATATATTATAAATTTTTAAATATAAAATTTATATTATATTAATTTTAATTTATATATTTATGTTTTGTTATGTATATTATATGTATATATATATATATATCTGTCTATATAGTTATACTCTCCTATTAGTATGTACTCATATCTTAGATCTATATGCTATATATATGTATATAATTCAGATATTGTGATATCATGTACATTATTTATGTCATGGTCTATTTATGTATCTGTATATTTATGTATACTTTATATTTATGTATATGTATATCTATGTATATGTATATGTCTATAGCTGTATATGTCTATATGTAAGATTATCTATATGTATATGTCTATATGTATATGTCTATATGTATATGTCTTATTTATATATATATATATATATATATATATATATATCTATAATATATATTATATTTATATATAATATATACTATATATCATCTATAGACATGATCCATATAGACTATACATATAGACTCTAGACATACCCTATATCTACATTATAACATATATATACATATACATATATAACATATACATTATAGTATACACTATACAATATATATAATACATATACATATATATTATACTATATATATTATATAATATTATATATTATATCATATATATATTATCTGTATAATATAGATATTCTATTAGTATACGATTATATATATATATCTATTGTATATATAGATATATATATATATATATATATCATATATATAATATATATATGTAATACTATATAGATATAATATATATCTACTAT
Source organism: Penaeus monodon (assembly GCF_015228065.2). Taxonomy (NCBI): domain Eukaryota; kingdom Metazoa; phylum Arthropoda; class Malacostraca; order Decapoda; family Penaeidae; genus Penaeus; species Penaeus monodon. The sequence continues at coordinate 3,138 of NW_023654796.1, forward strand.
ATATATACTATACTTATAACTTATATGTCATATATACGTTATATATATGTCTATATACTATAATATATATGTCATTATAGATTACTATAATATATAGATATACATTATTATCTCTCTAATTATAGATATCATATGTATATATCTATATCTATATATATAACTACTACTATATTAGATCATACGATATATCTCTATCTGTTTCTTCTCTATATTATATATCTACTTAGATATGTTATATCACTATATTATCTCATATATCTATCTATATATCTTATATCATATATATATGTATATAATATTATCTATATATATATATCATAACTATATATTCGTATATCTATAATTATATCCTATAATATATATATATATATATATTTATCTGTGATTGTATATGTTATATGTCTCTGTTATGTCTATATATATACTATATTTATAATCCTCTTATATGTATTCTCTCATATATCATGTATATATCTCTATATCACTCTATCTCTCATAGACTCTGTATCTATATATATATGTATCTATCTCTATATATATATATCTGTCTAATATACTATTTGTCAGATCTTATATAGATAGTATATATATAGACTATATGTCTATATAGTACATCTATGTCTACTATATGATAATAGATGTATAGCTGTAATATATGTATATCCGTATAGACGTCATATCCGTCATATATACTGTCATCTCTACATATAATATACGTAATCTTATACTTATATATGTTAATATATATATATATATATATTCTCTTATATATACATTATCTATATATGTCTATCTATGGTCATACTCGGTATCTATGTCTCTATCTTGTCTATTCTATCTATGTATAGATCACTGTATATATGGATATATTTATATCGTATATACGTATATACGTTATACGTACATATGTATATTATCCAGTCTCGAGGGAGAGGAATGCTATTATATATACTATAATTATCTATATCTATCTAATCTATTATGTATCTTACTCTCGTCTCTCTCTCTGTATATATATATGTATATATCTATCTGGTCTCTTTACTTGTATATATCTCTGTACTTTCTATCTGTTCTCCACTATCTCAGTCTCTCGCCTGTCTCCTCGCTCTGTATATCCTCTATGTCCCTCCTCTCATCTCCTCTCCTCTCTTCTCTTCTATCTCTCTCTATCTATATCTGTTATCTATCTATCTATCTCTCATATCTTCTTCTCTATATCTCTTCTCTCATTCTCTCTACTCTTCTCTCTCTCTCTCTCTATCTCTCTCTACTCTCTCTCTCTATCTCTCTCTGTCTCTGCTCTCTCTCTCTATATGTC
>NW_023654797.1:7500-29768 GCF_015228065.2 Penaeus monodon
GGGACAATGACGGGCTTGTGGATTAGCGATCGCCTTTGGGAATTGTCTCTGGTTTGTGGTAATCCGTTATTATATGTATGACCCTTGCGCTTTCACTTCCGTCACTTTACATCTTGTGTAATAAAAAAGTGTAAAGTGATCGATGTTATGTTTAATAAATAACATAAGAGGGGGAAGAGGATTTCCAAAAAACGAGATGTATATGATTTTTGGAATAATGATGAAAAAAGATGATGGTAATGTAATATAAGGGAATAAATAGATGACAGTGCAGACGTGACATGATGATAATAGAAATTAGAGGATCTGCCCAAACTTTAACATCTTAATAAAAAGCCTTTATTAAAACGTTTTAAAAAAAACTACTTATAAGAAAAAGTGTGACAAAAAAAGATACTAAAAAAAAAGTAACGCGATATATTAGTTTTTAAAATTTGGGGGTTTCCCCGCTTTTCCAGAGGACTTAATTTATTGACTCCCCCCCTTCTCTCTCTCTCCCTCCCCCCCTTTTCTCTCTCTCCCTCCCCCCGTCTCTCTCTCTCTCTCTCCTCTCCTCTCTCTCTCTTCCCCTCTCTCTTCCTCTCTCTCTCTCTCCCCCTCTCTCTCTCTCTCTCCTCTCTCCCCAACCTATAATACTTAATTTTATGTTACACCACACACAACACAACCACACACACACACACACCACACACACACACAACACACACACACACCCTATATAATAATATATTAATATATATAATATATTTTGTATTTTAAAATTATGTATATATATATAATATTATATATATATATATGTATATTTTAGTATATTTACTATACCACACAGCACACCCCCACACACACACCCCAACACACCACACACACCACACATATATATAATAATTATATTATTATTAAATTTTATATATAAATATATATATATGTGTTGTGTGTGTGTTGTGTGTGTGTGTTTTTGGGTGTGTTGTGTGTATATTTATTATATATATATTATATATATATATATATATATAATTTATAAATATTATGATAATTAATATACTATATACATTACACAAACACACACCCACACCCACACACACACCCCCACACCAAAACACCACACAATATTATTATATATATAATATAATATATATATATATATATAATATTATATTATATATATATATATTGTTAAAGCCCAGAGCATGCGTAACCAAAAACCGAACGGGGGGGAATTCCTCCAAGCCATTGAGTTGTTCGTGAGCGATTTTAAGGTTTCCTTTATCACCTTAGTATGGGATATTGAAGGTATTTTCTTGGGCGGGGGCCTTCCGGTGTCTCTTTTACCCTTTTGTCTTTTTCCTTTTTCCTTTATTTCTTTTGTTTCCTCAATTCATAAATACCCAGATCTCTGGGTTTTTTTGACCCTGTGCGTGTGGTTTTTTTTTATTCTTAATAATTTTTCCTTTGTCTCGTCTTTTCGGGTTTTCCTGCATCTTTTTTTATTTCACTCTTTTTCCTCTACTTCCTTTTTTCCCTTTCCAATTTCAAACCCCATAATAACCATTTTTTTTTTAAATCAACCAAAAGGGGTTTATTTTTATCACCCCCTTTACTTTCGCCTTATTCCATCTCTTCTTTTTCATTCTATGTCGCCCTATATCCCCCTTTTCTTTGCATTTTTTGCTTTTTTCTTTTTCTTATTCCTTTCTCGCTCTTCGTTACCCCCTACTCCTGTTCCTCCCCTGCTTTTCCCCTCTTTTTTCCTTTTGTTTTTGCCCTCTTCACTAATTTTTTTTCCGCCTTTCTCTCCTCACCTTTCCCCTCTTTCCATTTCTTTGCTTTTCCCCTTTTCTACGCCGCTTTTCCCTTTATTCGCTCTCCTTGGCTTTCCCCTTTTCCTCCGTTTTTTTCTTCACTTTTCCCCCTTCCTCTTCCTTTTTAATCTTTTTCGTTTCCCTTTCGCTTTTTTCCCCTCCCTCGGGCAGGAGAAAGTGCAAGAGAAAGAGGAGGAGTTCGATAAGCTGGGGGCAAAACAGAGGCCGTAAAGGGTCGGGGCAATTGCTCCCCCAGGGGCTTCCAGCGACGGGGAAGGGGGTGCGGCGCATACGAGGGGTGGGGAAAAAGATGAAAACGCGGTGATTGCACGAAATGCATCTGCGAAATGAAAGTATCTGGGGGGGTGTTTGTCTTTTGATGTTTATTTTTTTTTTTTTTGAATGATGGGAAAGCTGATGGTGGGAGAAAAAGGGGGTTCAGGAAGAAATAGTTAATTCGAGAAGGTGACAGAGGCATTCTTCCGGGCTCCTTAAGGGGACGGGGGGCTCGGTTTTTGTTCAGTTCTCTCTCTCTCTCTCCTCTCTCTCTCTCCCTTCTCCTCTTCCTCTTCTCCTCTCTCTCTCTCTCTCTCTCCTTCTCTCTCTCTTCCTCTCTCTCTCTCTCTCTCTCTCTCTTCCCCTTTCTCTCTCCAAAAATAGAAACAAGTAATTTTCAAAAAAATACCATTGATTCCACAAAATATCAATTTTAAAAATATTACCCCCCTCTCCTCTCTAAAAAAAATAAAAATACAAGCAAAAACATCTAAACTTCGCTCCTCCTCGCCCTTCCTCTTCCCCCCCCCCCCCCCCCTCTTCTCCCCCCCCCCCCCCCTGAATTTCAGCCCCCCCCAAAACCCATGTTTCCCTTTCCCCTTAAATTACCTCCCCAAAAAAAAAACCCCGCCCTCCCCTCGTCTTCCTTTCCCTTTCCCCGGTCCCCCCCCTCCCCCCTGCCCCCCTTTCCTCAAGCCGCTTCCCGGCCCCCCCCCCCTCACGTCCCCTTGGGCCCTTTCCCCCCCGCTTCGTAAAACCGGGGGGCCCCTTTGGTTTTTCCCCTGCGTCTCAATCTACAGGGCCGTGGTTTGCGGGGCGCCTGGTGCTTCGGTCTTTTTTGCGTTTTTTTTGCTTTTCCCCCGTTTTTTTACAAGGCGACGTGTTTTGCCAAAAATTTTAGGGCTTTTTGCTGCACCTGGGGAAAAAACATTCCTTTTTTCCTAAAATTTAACCCTTGTTTCGCCCCGATTAACCAAAAGTTCCGCCCTTCTTGTGTATTAATCCCAAACCTTTCCAAGAAAGGGCCCCAAAAAAAAACCCAAAAGTCCGGCCCGCGTCGTGGGGGAAAAAGGGAAAGGGAAGGGGGGGGAAGGGGAAAAAGGGAAAAGGGGGAAAGGAAAAGGGGGAAAAGGGGGGGGAGGGGTTTAAAAAGGGAAAAGAAGAGAAAAGAAAAAAGAATTTTAAAAAGAGAAGAAGAAGAAAAAAGGGGAAAATAATATATTAATAAAAAATAAAAAAGAAGAAAAGATGAAAAAGAAGAAAAGAAAAAGACAGGGGGAGAATCGAATTATATATTTTATATATTATATATATTAAAATATATTAAAAAAAAATATAAAAAAAAAAAAAATAATTTATAATAATTTATATCAATTTATTTTTTATATATGATATATTTTTAAATAATATATTATATATATAAAAATATATATATTAAATATATATATAAATATTTCGTTATTTATATTAAAAAATTTATATAAAAATATATATAATATATATTATATATATATATTTATATTATATATATTTTTAAAATTATTTTTTTTTTTTTTTTTTTTTTTGTTTTAAAAAAAAGGGGGGGGGGGGGGGGGGGGGGGGGGGGAGAAGAGAGGAGAGGGGAGAGAGAGGAGAGAGGAGAGAGAGAGAGAGAAAAGAGAGAAAAAGGGGAGAGGGGGGAGGGGGGAAAGGGGAAAGGGGAGAGAGTGGGGGGAGAGAGAGAGAGAGGAGAGAGAGAAGAAGAGAGAGAGAAGAGAGAAAAGAGAGAGGAGGAGAAGAGAGAGAGAAGAGAAGAGAAAAGAGGGGAAGAAGGAGAGAGAGAAAAGAGGAAGAGAGGGGAAAGAGAGAAGAGAGGGGAAGAGAGAGAGGGGAGGAGAGGGAAAAGGGGGGGAGGAGAAGGGGAAAGAAAGGGGGGGGAGGGGGGGAAGGGGGGGAAAAGGAGAGAGGAAGAGAAAAGGGGGAGAGAGGGGGAGAGAGAGAAGGGAGAAGGAGAGGGAAGGGGGGGAGAAGAGAGAGAGAGAAGAGAGAGAAAAAAAAAAGGAAGGGGGGAGGGGAAGAGAGAAAAAAAAGAGAAAAAAGAAAAAAAGAAGAAAGGGGAGAGAGGGAAAGAGAAGGGGAGATAAAAAGGGGAAGGGGAGGAGAGGGGGGAGAGGGGAGAGGGGGAAGAGGGGGGGGGGGGAGGGGGGGAAAAGGGGGGGAGGAGGAGAAAGGAGGGAAGAAGAGGGGGAGGGGGAGGGGGGAAGGGAGAAAGAAAGGGGGGACGGGGGGAAGGGGGATAAAAAAGAAGGGGGGAAATTTGGGGGGGAAAAAGAGAAAGGGGAAAAGGAAAAAGGGGGGGGCTAGAATTTTTGCAAAAATTTTGTTTCCTTGTCCAATTTGGGGAATTTTCCCAATTCCCCAAAAAATTTTTAAAAAGTGTAATCCCCAAAAATTTTTGAAAATGACTGGGAACCTACATTTTCCTTTAAAAAGGCAAAATTTTTTCCCCCTTAGGGGCCCCCTTTCCCAAAATTTTAAAAAACCCCTTGGGGAAAGCTACTGCCCTCCCTTTATTGTTTTGCAAAGATTTTAAAAAACCCGGTTTTTGGGGGTGGATGTACGAAAATCCCCGGCGAATCGTACTGAGTGAAAATGTTAACATTTCTGAGGAAGTGCATATTTTTTGCATAAGAAAAAAAATTTTTTTATTTAGAAGGAAAATATAATTTCCTTGAGTGATTCCCAATTTTCAGGGAAGGGGGGAAGATTTTTAGAGCCTGTCGTAATATTAATTGAAAATTTTGAGTAAGGGTTTTTTTTGCACCCGATAAATTTCACACTATGTGTAAAAAACCCATTGAATTTTATATGATAATCTTTTGATATCATTTAAGGGCAAATTTTTTAAACCCTTTTTCGTTAAAACGTGAAATTTAATTTTCAGAAAAGGGGACGAAAGTAAAAACGTAGTTTTGGGCATCCCGTACAAGTCTAATTTTGTGAGGGGCCCAGTTAAAAAAGGTTTGGTGGACACAAGAGCGGGGCCAGAAACCTGTCCCGGGTTTGTTTTTTTTTACCCCCCACTTTTTTCGTTTTTGATTGCGCTCGGGGAGCTCAACATTTTGGTAAACTATTTTGGGGAAATTTTTCAAATCACCCCCAAGAACCCCTCCCCTTAAGACCCCGGGCCGCCGAAATTAGGTGCTTTGACAATCCCACTTTTGGTATTCGAGGACACGCCCCCTTAACCGGGATTTCCTCACCCCTTGTTTTTTTTTGTTTTTTTTTTTTTTAACTCAGTTTTTGCGAAAGAAGAGTATGTGTTTTTATTTTCCCTCTCAGTGTATTAAGTTTGTTTTCAAACATAAATTTTTTTCTGTTCTGGTTTTTCCCCCGTTTTGGAAATCTCAGGGGGGGGGAATGTCAAAATAAAACATTTTTTCACATGGGTTTAATTTGGAAGAAAAATTTTTATATGTAGTTTGAGGGAAAAAAAGTTTAAATTTGATCGATTGGTAGATTGATTGGACCAAATTTACTGGCCCCAATCGATTTCTTGATAATTAAAATAATAAATTTCCCCCAAATTTATTGGGTGATTGACAATAATTCGGATATGTGAATTAAAATAATTGAATTTACTTTTAGAATAAAAATATTTTAATTTTTTTTTTTGCCATATATTTTTTATTCGTTTTTTGGGTAAAATTTTAAAGGAAAGTAAAGAAGCTAAGAAAAAAGCAGTGGGAATTTTTAGTGATTAGTGAAATGCCCCGTACCTTTAATTTGGGGGAAACAAAACAATTAAAAAAAAAGTTGAAAGGGGTTTTAATTATGAAATCAAATTCACAAAAATGACTTTGGTGATTCTGGCAGGGTACTTTTAAAAAAGGGAATTGAAAAAAAATACCCCCTTTTCCCCCCAAAGATCAATGATGGGTAGTGGTATAGGGTGGGGTTCCTTTTCACCCAAATTGTAAATTTGTCACAGCAAAACCCCCCCCTATGTCCCCCCCCATTATTGGCCCCAAAAAGGGAGGGAGGAAAGGATGGTTACAGGAAAATTGGGGTATTTTTTTGTGGGGGGGGGGGGGGGTGGGGGGTTTTTGGGGGGGCCCGAGTATAATTTCCAAAAAATATTTAGGGTTGGGGGAGAGTGAAAAGGGAAACCATTGAAAGCCAATACATTTTTGATGGGTCACATGAAGGGGATTTTGAATATTTACCAAAATGATAAAAAAAAGAAATTTGTGTTTTTCCATAAACTTGAATATGATTATTTCAGTATTATAAAAAAGTCAGAGCTGTGATTCGCAACCTGACTCACAGGAGCCTGATCTTCTTCCTTGTTGTGCCTTAACCAAAGGTTAAGCATATCTCATTATACAGTTCATTTTATATTTTTTAGGTTAAGCTGAATCAAGAGATGTTCTCCATTATTGTTTATAAGAAATTTATTGATGTATAAAAAATAGTTCTTAAATGAAATGAATGGAGTAAGAATGAAGTATATTTCTTGTTATAATAGAACGTGATTAATTGCTGATTGTTCTCTTACATTTTCGAATTGTGATGTAAATTCACCTGTTTAAATTAAAAATGCTCTGTGCCTTTCATTGAGATAAAAGGGAAGAAATTTTTTGGAATTATAATTTTTTATGAAATTTTAAAATTTCCTATATGAATTAAATTATTTTTTTTTTAAATATTTCCCTAATATATATTTTATAAAATAAAAATATAAAATTTAAAATATAAGTATGGGGAAATATAAAAAATTATTATTATAATTATTTTATTTATATTTTTAATTTATGAATATATAATAATAATATAATTTTTATATTATATATTTTTAAATGAAATATATATATTTTAAAAATTTTAATTATATTATAAATTTTATATAAAATAAAATTGGTATATATATATTTATATTTATAAAATTTTAAATTATATATAAAAGTATGAATATATATTTATTATTAGATATTTTTACAAAATTACATTTAATATCTATTCAAATATATAATAATAATAAAATATACAATATTTTATTTTTTATTTTAAAATTATATATTTAAATATTTTTTTATTTTTAAATAAAATTTTTAGATTTTTAAATATATATATAAAATTTTATATAATATAATAAAATATTTTTATATATATAAATTTTATTATAATTTTAATTTTTAATTAAAAGAAAATTTTATTTTAATTATAGAAATTTTATATAATTATATTTTATATATAATATATTCTTTTAAAAAAAATTTATATAAAATATTATTTTAATTTATAAAAATTTTATATATATATAAAATATAAATATAAATAAAAATTTTATATAAAGTTTTTATAAAATAAAATAAAAAATAAAAAATATAAATAAAATTTTAAAATATATTTTTTTAAATTCCTATATAAAATATATATATATATATAGAAATATATATCTATAAAATAAATTATATACAAAATTTTTTCCATATATATATATAATAGTTTATAAAAAGCTTTCATAAAATTTTCCCTTTTCCTTTTTTGGGGAATTTATAAAGGGGTTTTTGGTCAAATATCATTAAAATTAAAATCCCCCTTAGTAGAATTGTTTTGCCCTTCTAGTTCTTACCATATTTTATTCTTTCTAGAGAAATTGGTGTAATTCTTGTATAAGAGATGTAAATTATTTTCTGTTTAATGTTTTGTTTAGTGCATTTTTGTAAAAAAGAAAATATTTTGAACTTACTTTCTTTTTTTGTTTTTTTCTTTTTGCAGTTCTGGTGGTAAAATTTTGATCAGTGCCCAAAAAAGCAATAAAAAAAATGCCTGAAACATGGGTTTAGGTCAACTCCCATGACCAGCTTTCTTTTTTTGGGGGAAGGAAGATAGACAACAGAATTTTTATAGGGAATGAGAAAAACTGTAAAAACGATTGAATACCCTTCCTCAAAAACACACGGGGACCCCAGATTTTTAAGTTGCTTTAGAAGAAATTTTTTCAGAGTGCTTTCATTGTTTAAGCCCAAAGGATATAGTATCTCTACCCCTCATATGACATTTAGATAAAACAAGGTCGGGGGATACAGAAAACTTAAACCAGAACATAATTCAGCACAAACTTGTAGAACATAGCATAGACACATGGACACATACACTCATCACACACACACAAAACACACACACACACCCACCCACTTATACACACACCAACACTTTTACACACCCCAAAACGTATACACACACCACTATCACACACACACAACACCCCCACACACTTATACACACAACACTTATACACACCCCACTTAAAACACAAAACACTTTACAAAACACACTATACACACACACTCTATACACACACACACTTTTACACACCACCACTTTACACACACACTTATACACACACACACTTATACACACCACACTTATACACACACACATTTACACACACACATTTACACACCACATTTACACACACACATTTACACACACACATTTACCCCACACACATTTACACCCACACACACCACCACACACACCACACACACCAACACACAAACACACAACACACACACTTACACACACCCACAACACACACACACACCCACACACCCACACACATTTCACACACATACACACACACACATACACACACATACACACAAAAAACACCACACACACACACACAAAAAAACACACCCCACCCCACACAACACACCCACACACACCACCCCAAAACACACACACACCACACACAAAAACACACACAACACACACACAACACACACACACACACACCACACACACACACACACACACACACACACACCACACAACAACACACAACCCAAAACAACACACCACACCACAACACACACACAACACACACACACACAACAAAACACACACACACACACACACACACCACACACACACACACACACACACACACACACACAACACAACACACACACACACACAACCCCAACCCCACACACACAACAGACCACAAACACACACAGACAACACAACACAAACACAACAACACAACACAACACAGACACAACAAACAACCCACCCCACACACACACAACACACCCACACACACAAAAACCAACACACCCACACACACACACAACACCCCACACAACCCACACCCACACAACCACACACCACACACACACACACCACACACACCACACACCACCAACACACACACACAACACCACAACACACACACACACACACAACACACAAAACACAGCACAACAACAGACACAACAACAACAACACAACACAAGCACACACAACACAAGACACACACAGAAAACAGACCCCAACAACCACACAACACAACCCAAAAACAACAAACACACAAACAACACACAACAACACACAACACACAACCACACATTCCCCTCTCTTCTTCCACCTCTCTCCCCTTCCTCCCTCTCCTCTCCCCCTTCTCACTTCCCCCTCTTCCCCCACCCCTCTTCTTCTCTTCTCTGTCTGCTCTCCCGTCTCTCTCGTCTTCTGCTCCCTTCTCTTCTTTTCTCCTTTTTTCTCTTTCTTTCTCTTCCTCTCTCTGTCTTTCTCCTCTCTCTCTCTCTCCTCTCTTCTCTCTCTCTCTCTCTCTCTCCCCTCCTCTCCCCCTCTCCCCCTCTTTTTCTCTCCCTCTCTCTCTCTCTCTCTCTCTCTTCTCCCTCCCTCCCCTCCCTCCCCCCTCCCTCCCTCCCTCCTCCCTCCCTCTCCCTCTCTTCCTTCTTTCTTTTTTCTCTTCTCCTTGCTTTACTCATTTCCCATTCCCATCCACCTCAGTCTCCGTCCATCCTTCCCCCTTTTCCTCCCTCGGTGGGCAAGTTTCATCTCATTGAAAAAATAAGTGATGGTAGATATACTGTATCCACTGAATTTAGTTTTTGAAAAAGGAGTGCCTTGGCTAAAGACATTTTTATTTGTTTATTTATTTTACCTCCCTTGCATGGATTGTTTGATCATCCTTTCCCATTTTGTTTCTAAATCTTAGATTGTATTGCATGTGGTTTAAATATCTGAATTGAAGAAATGCATTTGTTAGCTATATAAATTTAGATGTATTTTAGATTTGTTTTAATTTTTTTTTCTAATCCTTTTAATGTTCAACTGTATTTTAACCTTCACTCCCTGGTAAGTTAAAGCTTGTTTTGTCTTTTGATAGTAGTAACTAATGTATTTCTTACTTGTTTACAAGAAATAGGTCCAGAAATTAGATGCCAGCATCTTTTTACAACAGTGAATTATATTATATATATATATATAATTTATATATATATATATAATTATATATATTTAATATATATAATATATATATATATATATATATTGCAAAGATGTTATCTAGAGCATTGACAAACATAAATACATAGATGTACCCTTGATAGAAATAAGATTTATAACTTAGCTGACCCATTGCTGCGAGGAACATGCAACGTAACTGTTATTTTCTTTTTGAATGAGAAGCTTCCACAAAGGCTCAACCACAAGAGAACCAATCTCGCTTGGTTTCTCCTTTCATCTTTTTTTTTTTATCTAATGTTATTGATATGATGCTGTTATTTTCATTTTTGACAATATGAATATGATGTTATTAATAATACCAATAACAATAAAGTAAAGAAATTTTATGGAAATCAATGAAGAGGCTAAATAACAAGTGACTAAGCACTTGTGGAGCCTTCTATTTGTAAAGGCATTTGATACACAACAACAAAAGAAAAACGCAGTTGTCATGGCATGTATTTTGACCATCCTGGCATCAAGGGGTTATGCCAAGGTGTTTTTCTCTCTCTTTTCAGTAGACATTATATGATTGTACTGATTATCTAGAAATAGATAAGTAAAAGGTGAGCCAAGCATTTAACTTTACCAGCAAGCCTATATTGTAGTAGTTACACAATTGCCAGTATGGACAGAAATTGTACCATTGCTCTGTGAAGAAAGAGTTCTAATATTCTCCCTTTGCTGCTGGGTAATTGCTGTGTAGTTTTTTTTTTGTGAATTTTGTCTACCCATAGATGGCTCCACATGTGCTTAGTCACAAGGATTCAGTTTGTAGGTCTGCTGATCTCACCCAGTAGCCCTATTCCTTGAATTCTCAGAAAAAAAAAAAAAAAAAAATATTTTGGCCATAATATCATTACTGTTATTATTAGTAATATTAGGAATTTTCTATTGTTTCAATATTAATGGCAGTAAGAAATAAAAAAAATATATATCACAAAATCCAGGAGAAGGGTAAGCAGGTGAGATTAGGTAGGACTAGTAACTGAGTCCTTGATGACTGAGCCCTTATGCAGCAGTCTACGGCAAGCAAATTGATAAACTAAAATCACACTGTATATGGTATGTATGTCATACCTGCCATACTGGTGTCAGTGATTAACATTTGATACACCTACAGCAAACATATGCCTGCATTTATTTACCCACCCCCGGTATAACTAAAATAGAGAACAGATGTTTAAATTTATTTTAAATTGCAAGGGTTTTCTTTAAAGATTTTTTCAGTGATTATATTGTAAATTGTTTTCCCTATTTTATTCAGAGGAAAAAAGTTTCTCTGCATGGGTTTTGCAAATTTTTAAAGAAAACCAGATTTTTTTTCAACAAAAACTATTAAAAAGGGAAATAGATAGACGGGCCCAGTAGGGGTTGGGAGATTCCTAAAGTTGATCCCCACAAAAAAGGCCTAAAAAGTTTGATTGCTCCCAGTTTTTTCAGATAAGTTTGAAAGATTGAGGGTGATTTAAAAAGAGAAATATTAAAAAAATGTGTTATACACTTTGATTTGATTTTGCAAAAATATTTTTAAAAATAATTTTTTTTCCCAGTGGCAAACCCTAAGAGTTTTTCACTCACACGGGCTGCTCAACATTGTTTTTTAACGTACTAATGTACTCTTTAAGCTTTAAAGGAGACAGAAGAAGACAAAAAGGGACAGACAGGACGGGAAACAGACAGACGACAGACAGACGGGGCCCGAAGACAGACAGACAGACGGACAGAGAGACAGACGGACAGACGGAGAGAGAGAGAGAGAGGGGAGAGAGAAAAACGGAGAGAGGGGGAAGAAGAGAGAGAGAGAGAGAAAAAGAGATGAGAAAAGGAAGAAAAGAGAGAGGGAAAAACGGACAGAGAAGGAGGGAGAAAAGGAGAGACAAACGGACAGAGAGAGAGAAGAGGAGAGAGACGGGATGGACAGGGAGAGAGAGAGAGAGAGGAGGAGAGGAGGAGAAAGAGGAAAAGGGAGAGAGAGGAGAGGCCCAAACCCGGGAAAAGAAAAGAGAGAGAGAGAGAGAGACAGGGGCGGAGAGAGAGAGGGGAGAGAGAGAGAGGAGAGGAGGTGAAAAGGAGAGGAGAGAGAGAGAGAGATGAGAAAAGAGGGGAATAGAGAAGAGAGAAAACAGACGGACAGAGGAGAGAGAGAGAAAACGGACAGAAAAGAGGAGAGGGGAGACGGACAGAGAGAGAGAAAAATGGACAGAGAGAGAGAGAGAGAAAAGGAAGAGAGAGAGGGGAGAGAGATGGACAGAGAGAGGGGAAAAGGACGGGGGAAAAAGGGAGACGGACAGAAAAAAAGGAGAGAGAGAGAGAGACGGAAGAGAGAGAGAGAAGAGAAAAGAGAGCCGGACAGGAGAGAGAGGACGGCCCAGAGAAAAAGAGAGAGACGGGACAGAGAGGGACGGAGAGAGAGAGAGAGAGACGGCAGAGAGAGAGAGAGGGGGACGGGACAGAGGAGAGGGGAGAGGGACGGAAGAGAGAGAGAGAGGGGAGAGAGAGAGAGAGAAAGAGGACAGACAAGAGAGGAGAGGAGAGAGCGACGGGACAGAGAGAGAGAGAGAGAGACGGACAGAAAAGAGGAGAGAGAGAGGACAGAGGGGAGAAAAAGAGAAAAGAGAAAAGGGGGAGAGAGAGAGAGGAGAGGAAGAGAAAAGATGGGAGAGAGGAGGAGGGGGGAGAGAGAGGGGGATAGGAGAGAGAGAGAGAGACGGCCCAAGAGAGAGAGAGAGAGACCGGCCCAAGAGAGAGAGAGAGAGGGGACGGAAAGGGAGAGAGAGAGGGGACGGCCAGAGAGAGAAGGGGAGCCGGACAGAGGGGGAAAAGGGGAGAGAGACGGACAGAGAGAGAGAGGGGGGGAAGGGGACAGAGAGAAAAGAGAGAGAGAGAGGGACAGAGAGAGAGGGGAGGGGACGGACAGGAGAGAGAAAAGAGAGAGAGGAGAGAGAGAGAGAGAGGGGAGAGAGAGACGAGGGGACAGAAAAGAGAGAGAGAGAGGGGAGGGCGGAGAGAGAGAGAGAGAGAGGGACAGAGAGAGAGAGAGAAAGGGGACCGAGGAAGAGAGAGAAACGGACCGAGGAGAGAGAAAGGCCGGACAAAAAGAGATAAAATTATAACTATATTGAAAACTTGCTTTAAAAAACCCATGAATTCCGGAAGGATACAGAGGACACCCTATAATTTAGGCCTACCCTTTAAAATCGAGATGGTAGACATATCAGTTTTAATAGTACTAACCCTTTGTTTTACATTAGTTAAATTTTCCCTTTTTATGAAGATTTAAAGAGTATAGTTTAGGTTTGATATATCATTTTTTTTTTAATTTTTTGTTTTTCTGTAAAAGAACTTTTTATTTATATGGTCTACTAGAAATAAATAAGTGTAGAGAAATTAGAATTTGAAACTGTTTTTGTCTCCCACATGGTAGAAAAAAAAACCCTTTTCGGGGGACCCGTTCCCCCAATTTCCCGGGCAGAAATTTGGGGAAGGAATTTGGGAAAGGGAAAAAACTGTTACGAGAATGGTCATCACCAGAAGATCGGGGACACAGCGGCCTGGCTGCCCCCCCCCAAAATTTTGTGGAAAATTGTTGTGGGGTGGCAGGTGGGGGGCCCCTTCTTGGTTTTCCCACTAGAAAAGGGTTTGAGTAAAGGCCATTTTGTAAAATTTTAATGGTAATTTTTAAGATGAAGTATATTTTTAATGGGCCCTAAGAATTTTATAGATAATAGGAAAGGGCCCTGTTTTTGGGATTTTTATTGTTTATTTTTGTTATTAAAAATGTTATTGTTATTACTATAATTATTATTTTTAATTACTCAAAAATTTAATTTCAAAAAGGAAAAAATTTTTATCACATTTTAATTTTTTCCTCCTCAAAAAGGATTGCATAATATTTCAACTTGGCAGATGGTCCCCCATAGATGTAAACCCCCCCAAAAAGTAAAAGGACATGCGGGCCCAAAGTCCCGATATCAAATGGTGTCCCTTCAACGAAAACCCTCATAGCCTCAGCTCAGGACTGTATGGAAAACGTGGCACACCCCCAGACGGGGGAATCAGGCCCCACTTTACAGAATCTCTGGCTGTTTCCCCAGGGCCCCCAGCGCAGAGTGTCCTAATTGAAGGGCATCTACAGCAAAAAATGTTCTCCTTTCAGCGGTAGGACAAATCAGGTTTGTGGAAAAGGGGTTTGTGGTTATGACTAGAGTATGTGAAAAACACTTTATTACTCTTTTTAAACCCTGTTATTTAGAAAAAAAAAGGGGCTTCAAAGTCCCCCAAAGGGGGTTTCAATTACAAACCTAGCCATTTATTCAATATTTGAATTTTTAAAAAGGGAAAAATGTTAATTTTCATTAAAAATGGGTTTGTTAATAGCATATTACAAAAAAAGTTTTTCCCCCAAATTTTCAAAAAATGGGGAAAACCCTGAGTAAGCTATACCTAGATTTTACCATTGTGAAAAACAAATTGACAAGCAAGAAGCTCTCTCCCAGCCTTACATTTAAAAGAAGGGAAAACCTTTTGGGAGTTAATTTTTCCCTTTTTTTGTTTTGGGAGTAGTATTGGTATTATTTGGTTTTGCTTTTTCTCATTTTCATTAATATATTTTCTTTGAGAGATTTTTCTGTAGGAAGTAGTTAAAAACATACAAATGGGGTTTTTATATGAAATTTTTTTTGGGAATTTGGAATAAATATTTTTTTTTTTGGTTTCCCAAAGCCCCCGGGTTTGGGTTTTCCCGATACAAAAACCCCCCTCCCAGGGCTTTTTATGTAATGGCCCGGGCCCCCCCCGTGGGTGATCTGTCGGGCCCCCATAGCATGTTTGGGGATGAAAGTACATGCCCCCCGGAAAACGGACAGGGCGCCATGGCACATATACAGATAAAAACCAAAATTGGGAAAATTTTTCCCGGGGCCCCCATGGCCCTTTTACCCTTTCAGCCAACCCGATGCAAAGGGAAAAAATATATGTTTTAAAGGGATCATCCTAAGGTTTTGGGAAGGGGGGATCAAAAATTTAAATAAAAGCCCTTTTTGATAAGTTTTTCCCGTTTGGGGTTTGATGGGTTAAAATTTGTGCCCGGAAAAAAATTATATACTTTTAAAAAAAGAAAAGTCAAAAGGGGCCCCCTTTTATGGGTTTTTTCCATGCCCCCGTATTTTTTCTCAGAGTAAAAATACAACATTTTTATGCCATTCCCAAAAGAGAAGGCAGAAAAAGGGCTAAAATTTAAAAAAAATATAAAATTTTTCCCCAAAACTGAGAGATTTATAAAAAAAAAAAAAATGAAAAAAAGAAAATTTTTATGTAAAGTAAAAAAAATATCAGGCTTAAAAAAAATGGCAGATTTAGTTGATTTTTTACCTCAAGGGAAATAAGTATCAGAGGTTACAATCCAAAGTACTCGAGCAAAAAACCCGCTGGATTACCTCAAGATCATTTAGTAAAAAGGCTCCCTTGCCCTAATAGCAACGTTTTTACCCTTAAAAAAATATTGGTTCCATACATCGTGGAGAACGGGAAAAATTTATATACGAATTTGGTTTGCTGTGGAAAGCTGGATAAAGGGTTTAAAAAAAAATGGATATAAAGTTACATTGGTATTGGGAAAAAATGCAGTATGAGTTTTATTAGTTTCATTTAATCTTATAGAAAAGATTTACCAAAAATAAAAGGACAGTGGGGTTTGTTCCCAAATAAAAATCAGTCAATAAAAGGTTTAAATTTTTACAATATGGCCCCCCGGGAAAAGAGAAAAAGAATATAACCAAAATGACAAAAGGGTTTATTTAATTTGAGTAGTGGCAACTTTACGTCAAGTCCGAACTTTTAAAAGTATGTATAATACCTATATACATTCAAAGACATGCAAGTGAAAACGTTGTTGTTTTTGTTTTATCATTATTTATTATTATTTTTATTATTATAAATTTTTATTATTTTTATTATTATTTTATTTATTATTACTACTCCCCCTAAACATATTTAATGGGGAATGGACATAAAATGGTTTCCCAAAAAAAATAGGGCCCCATTGCCTAAGGGGGTTGTAAGCAGAGTTGGGGTTAGCTTGGCCCTTTGGGGGGGTAGGTTCATCTTTGTTATGAATTTGGAAAATTTAATTTTCATGTTTTGATGCAAACAAGAAATTTCGAAAGGGGAAAATATGTAGTTCTGTGATTATTATCTGATTTATTTAGAGGGGAAAAGTTATAGAAAAAAAATTTTTTTTTTGGTAAAAAACCTTTAAATTTTTTTGTGGAACAAAATGGGAAATAGGAAAATTTACTTAGACGTAATTTTTTAAATTGTTTTCCCTTTGATTTTAGTATGGGGGACACACGCCGTGCTTTTCTTTTGCAGGATTTACCTCCACTGGATGTGATTACAGGCCCTTTTTCTAAATCGCAAGGATGCGCATTGCAAAACCCCCAAGGGAGAGCAAAACGATTGGTGTTTTCGATCCTCGGGTTTGGGGAAATTCGCAGGTATGCAAATCTTAGGACTGAAGGTTCTGTGACTAAAAGGGAAATTTTTGCCCCCTTTCGGGGAAAAAATCTATGGATTTTTGAAAGTATAATGAAATAAAGTATAAATTAACAAAAACAGAGCGGTTTCCCCGTTTTATGTAAAGTGTGAGGGTTTAGGGGTTACATTTGTATTTTGGTTTTGTTTAATTAATAAAAAGGTAAAAACACAAAGTTGTTTTTTTTTATAGTTGGACATAACAACTTCAATGAATGCTTAAGTGAATGAAAATAAAAAATGATTGAATGGCAAGGAATTTGGTTTTCCCAATTTTTAAAATTATTATTTATTTTTTTTCCCTTTTTGTTTGTTCTTTTTTATTTTTTTTTCTATTTCCCCCTTTTTTTTTTCCCGGTTTTGTTCTTTTTTTCTTTTTTCCTTTCCCTTTTTTTTTTTTTCTTTTTTTTTCTTTTTTTCTTTTTCTTTTTCTTTTTTCCTCTTCTCTTTCCCTTTTCTTCTCTTCTCTTTCTTTTCCCCCTCTTTCTTTTTTTTTTCTCTTTTTTCTCTTCCCCTTCTCTTCTCCTCTTTCTCTTTTTTCTTTTTTTTTCTTTTCCCTTTTTTGGGAAGGGCACACGTTATTTTCCGGTCAAAACTTTAGAAATCCCGGGAAACAATTCCCCTATCTTTTGGGAAAATTTAAAACTTTCAGGAAAAAAACCCTATGTAAAAGGGACCAAAACTTTCAAAGGTTTTTTACGTGGTGACCTGGGAAGGTCTTTTAAACCCCCTGGCTTTTTTCCCATCACGACCGCCAGTACGTGTGTGGGGGGAGAAGAAAATTGAACCCCCTCCCCGGGGCTTTGGGTGTATTTTATTGTCTTCAGGAATCCTCACCCATTTTAAAATCATGAAACAAAGATTGTCTTCGTGGGGAGGGAAGGGAATGCTATTTATTGTTTCTTTTTGGGACTACGATTTTGTGGTTTGCAATGTTTTTTCTTTTTTTTTTAAAAGGTTTGGGAAAAAGATTTTTTTGTTTATTCCCCTCCTTCACATATGTTTCTAATTTAGAATTTTCATTTTTTTGTTTTTTTAAAAAGGGTTTAAGATGGTTTGGGGAAAAAAACCCGGGGGAACTAACTCAGTTCCCGATGTTTTGCAAATTTTTAAGTGTTTGATTTTTTCCCTTAGGGTGGGTGGCAAAATTCGATACTATGAAATCACTGACAGGGCCCCCATACTGCCCCTTTTTGAACAGGAAAATTTCTGGGGGGCCCCAGGTAAGTTAATACACTGACAATGTTTTGAACTGTGCTTTTGGGTTTTCCCCCTTTTCTTTTTGTGTTTTGTTGAAATTGTCTGTTAATTTAATATATATGGGGAGAAAAAATGTTTGATCCCGTTTCTAATTTGGAAAGTAGGTATGGGAACTTGTATAAAAAGATATTTATTGGTATCCTTTAAAAATTTTATTAAGGGCTTTTCATGACTGTACTGTTTTATTTTTTTTTTGAATGCTGTTTTTTCAGACAGTTTCCCCACAGAAAGCCTGTTCCCCAAAACCCACTTTGTATCCAATCATCATTTTTTTTTCTGTTTTTAATTTTTGTTTTGAAAGACATATACCTTCTGAATATCCCGAGGTTAATTTTTATCGGGTTTGGAAAAATCAAAAAATTTTTTCTATAGTGTTTGTTTCATCCCGTCCAGTTTTTTGTTTTATATATTTTGGGAATTACTTCCCCCTGAATGATTATAGGGTTTTATAACAGTTTTTTTTTCCTTTTAGCATACGAAAAGCTTTTTTACAGTTGCCACAAACAAGAGAATCTTTTTTTTTTTGGCCTATTTACATGTAACTTTGATCCCTCTAGTTTCTGGCTCATTTGATTTGTCTCTTTGTTCCCTTTGGGTTTTTTGTTTTTTGGTTTTTAGCATGTTTTGTAAAAAATTCAATCAGAGGCTTGGGTTTTATGGTTTAGAAACCAGAAGAAAAAAATTTTGTTTTTCCTTTACCCTACATAAGTAATTTTTCAAACCCAAAAACAAGAAATTTTCGGGATAGACAAATTTGTCATTTTATTTATATTTTTAATTTAGATATTCTTACATTACGGGAAAGTGATCATCTTTATTAATTCTAGAGTTTTAAATTTTGCATTTTTTTTAAAATTTTTTATTGCTTTTTGGGAAGGGATGATTTTAATCATAATCATTTAAGTCTTTTCAAATCAGAGAGTGGTTAAAAGCCCCAGGAAGCTCTTTTAAGTAGCCAGCCCGCTGTAGTTGTGGGCCTTTTATCGTAACATTCCCCCTTCAGAGTCCCGAGGACTCGAAGGAGATTTTTTTTGAAACTTTCAAACAAGAGGGGTTTTTTGGTTTCCCCTTGCTTTTGCATTGGTAAATATGTGATTTTAATTTTTGCCGTCTTTATGAGGGCCCCACCTAGCAGTTGGGTTTTATTTCCCTCCGTTACTGCCCACATAGAAATTTGAATGTTAGGGTTAAAGTTTAAAATGGCAAGAGGCGGATACTGGGTAGGAAGGGAAAGGACAGGGGGAGGTGAATGAAGAAATACAGAAATAACTTTCCATGAAGGAGGGTTTTTTTGGCTTGAAGATAGGGGGAGGTCTCATTGTTTATTATTTTTTTTTCCCTTTGGAAAAATCCCAAAAAGGATTAAGAACAGAAAGAATTAGTACATAAAAAAAAGGGGGGGAAAAAAAAAAAATATATATATAAATTAAAAAATTTTAAAATATAATATAATAATATAATATATATATAATATGGATTGGAGTATTAGAATTAAAAAAATATAATATATATAATATATATATATATAGATATAAAGTATATATGGAAGATATATAGGGGGAAATAGAATTAAATGGGATTAAAGGGGGTTTTGTAAAATATAAAGGGGGGGAAATAAAAGGGGAAATGTATATAAAAAGGGGGGGAAGGGGTATAGTAAAAAAGGGAAAGGGAATTTTAGAAAAGGGGGTAATAATTTTTCCCCAAATAAATATTTTATAATAACAAACATATTTTAAAAATATAATAATATAAAAAAACAAAATTTAAAAAAATATATACAAAAGATATACAAAAAACAAAAATATAAAAATTTTAATATATAAAAAAAATTAAATATTTTAAAAAAAACATAAAAATAAAAAACATAAAAAAATAAATAAAATAAAAAATAATAATAATTTTAAATTTAAAATATAATATTTTAATAATATACACAAACACACACCAACAATTAAATAAATATATAATAAAATTATATATAACATATATATATTTTAAAATTTTTAAAATATATATATATATAATAAAACCACACAACACAACATTAAAATATTCCCTTATATATATATATATATATATTATTTTAAAATAATATTATATATATATTTTTATAAAATATAGATATATATATATAATATAGATGGACTAGAAAATTTTTTGTTGGTTTTTAAAGAAAAATAAAGGACGGTTTGTAAAAAACCTACTATTTAAATGTTTTTTTGTGTAATACAATTTTGTGTATGTTTTTAAGTACTTTAAAGTTTGTAAATGATTGTGTGTGGGAAATTTTATTGGGGAATGAGTGAAGTGGGGTTTTGGGTTTTACATGTTATTATTTTTTGTGTATTTCCCCGCCATATAAAGGAATGTAATACCCAAAAGGGAAATTTTTGTTTTACTTTTTTTTTAACCCCTTTAAAAAGGGTTACAATTTGAGCCGTTGTAACAAAAATGTGTTTGGGCGTGGGGGACGCTGTAAGCACAGTGATGTGCTAGAGGTATGGAGTGGGAAGTCTGCTAGATGTAGAGATCCTGTCCATGACGGGATGTTGCGGAAAACCAAGGTTTATGGCGCAAGAATTTGGTCCTGCACTGTGGTTAAAGATTTTGTCTCTAAAATATGTACATCCTATGCCACTGCACCACATTTGGTCATCTTATTTGAAACAACTGGAGTGTGCATAACCATCATAGTGCATTGGTTGGCTTTTTTTTTTTTGCGCAGTATGTTAACCCTGGTCACATTACTCAACTGGCTGCTTTGGACGAATCAGGAGACATTGGCGGATACAGATATGCAAAGTTGGTGAAATACCTGGACAAAAATTTGCATTTCTGTCATATTCCCATTATTTGTTGATGCTGGGAGATCTTGTAAATATGCATTTCTTTTTGGTTTTGTTTTATAAACCCATTCCCGAGGGTGGCATGTACGCACATGCCATGGCGTGGGACTATCTGCTGGGGGCATGTATGTACATGCCATGGTGTATGTAGGACATGCCATAAATTTTTTTTGTTACAATCACAACAAAATATTATTTTTTTGCCAACTGAAAGTGTGATTAAGCCCATTTTTAACACTCTCATTTTTACTATGCCCCCCCCAAAAAAAAAATGCAACAACCGACGATTTCAACTCCATAATGCCGCACATTGCTTATTTTATTCAGACTATAGACTGAATAATAATCAACTATAGAGTCTATATAAAAACAAAAATACCCTTCAGTCCGATTTTTCAGGAAGTATGGCAAGTAGAGGACTTTAAAAAATAAAGAAAACTGAAAATACAACATATCTTTGTAGTATTACAAAGAAACGGCATGGGGTGCTGGTATTTGGCATGATGGTCGCGCATGCTAGGGCGATGATATAAGCCCCGGCAGTGGGCGCCCAGGCCACTATGAATACTACCCCTCGGGAAGGGTTAATTATGTTTACATGTGGATGGCTCCAGAACCATTTAAGTCACTGAAGGGAGTTAATAATAATAATTATAATAAAAATGTAATGATGATTTAGTTTATTATTGTTAGTAATATTGTAATAATAATGAAGAGGTGATAATAATTTTTGATTGTAATGAATACTTTTACAAACAGAAGGGTAAACAGTGAGATCATGTAGCTAATAGTTGACTTCTTGGTGATGAAGTGCTTTTGAAGCATCTCTCTGTAAACAAATTAACAGAACAGAATCACAAAAGGAAGGCAGTGCTTTCACTGTGATTTAATAGAATCATTTAAATTTTTTTTTTTGCCATTTCCTTTTTAACAGTGTAACATTTTGCTTTTAAACCTAGGTAGTAGATACAAGGAAAAAGTATTATTTGTGTTTTTGCTTAGTTCCTTGCATCACAACTTGATAGGAACTAATATTTTTAGGGAAGGGCATAAATTTATCATTAGTGACCCAAAAAAAAAAAGTTTAATTAAAACAAACATGAGTCTAGCGAAAGATAACCCAAGTTAAAACAATTTAACTTAATGTAAAATTTAAATGGTATGTTGAATAATTACAAATGAAGTGATTTTACAGTCCATATCATTAATTCCCAAAAAGTTATTTTTGTGAAATGTTTTGCCCAAAATG